>NC_079191.1:164666593-164966593 GCF_029499605.1 Hyla sarda | reverse complement strand
TCATCAAATTTTGGAATTTTTCACCAAGAAATGATGCAAGTATCGATGAAAACTTACCACTAACATAAAGTAGAATATGTCATGAAAAAACTGTCTTGGAATCAGAATGAAAGGTAAAAGCATCCCAGAGTTATTAATGCTTAAAGTGACAGTGGTCAGATGTGCTAAAAATTGTGGGGTCCTACACTGAAAATTGGCTAAGTCCTTAAGGGGTTAAAAAAATGTTTTATTTGTTGTTTTATGTTTGTTTTTCTGCTGTATATTATGGTTACCAGGGGTCTCCCTTCTTGGCCAGAATACATTCCGTCTGGTCAAAATCTCAGAATTTGGTCTCCTGCTTGTAATGGCAGGAGACCAAACTCAGAAAGTGTTTTTCTGCACTCAGCTTGATTGACAGCTGAAAAGAGCCTGACTGAAACATGCATAGAGCCTCACTGAAAGCTGTACAGAGCTTCACTGAAACATGCACAGAGCCTCACACAAAGCTACTAAGAGCCTCATTAAAGGCTGAAAATAGCCTCACTGAAAGCTGCACAGAGCCTCACTGAAAGCTGCTCAGAGCTTGAGGTCTTCTATTCATCACAGCACTGCAACAATGGGAGGGCGGAAGTGGTCCCCCAGCAGGCATCAGTGATGTCATGCCTGCTGGGAAACACCCACTTTCTCCTGCTGGGAGATTGCACTATGTGAGCGATAATAAAGATAATAAAATATGTGTATAATACACATATTTTTAAAGCTCTGACATTTTTTTTAAGGATGGGAGGAGTGTTAGGAGTAGTTAGGGACATAGCCTGAGTTAGTTTAGAAAAGTTTGTTTGGTGACAGGTACTCTTTAAGAGGGTACTATAGCAACTTATGCACAGGACAAGTATCTTATTGCAAGCGGATAGACTGTTGGGACCCTCTTCGATCTCCAGAACGGTGCCCCAGCTCTCTTCCTGCACAAAGCTGGGTTGACACGCCCCCGTTCATGCTTTCTCCATAAAAGTGCCGGAGACTGTGGCCGGCATTTATCATTGAACGTGTAAAGTGAAGAATTTTTCTACACCTCTTTTTGTGTGCTGGTAATATGAAGGAGCACCAGATTTATGAAATGGTCACAGAGCATTTGATAAACTTTGTGCAGGTCACATTTTCAGAAATTTCTCTCTTCACATACACCAAAAAGCTAAGCTAAGTCTAGGCTGGTGTAGTTTTAGAGACTTTTCATTGGTTTGCGGCAGTTCATAAAACCCTTCCATATCATGTGTATTGCTAAAATCAGTGGATTGCAACTCATAATCAGCAGAAATGTGTAAACCAAAAGGTGCAAAAAAGGCATAAATAAAGCCTGCTTGCGCCTTTTTTGTGCCTTTTCTAGACACAAAAAACTGCCTACAGACAATGACAAATGTCAGCCAGTAAGTTTTAAAACACTAGAGTACCCCTTTAATGAAGATCGAATCCTTAGCTAATCTTCCCTACATTTTCCAATCAATAGACAGGGGAAGCAGACAAAGGATTGTGTACAGGAACCACACAATACATTTATGGAAACATTAAGTAGGAAGAGTCTTAGCTATAGATTGGCCCCTTTTCCCATTAGAAAATATATATCATTGACAGGGCTGGATTATATAGAGAAGGAAAGGAGGGAGATAAGTGAAAGAACAATAACAATTGTCTATGGGCCTTCACCACCCTGTTCCCTATATCCTACCTATACACTCCCAGCAGCAATATATGACATTTTATAAGATTTAATGCATATGCCTTATAATATAAAAGTTTGAATATCCGGCAAAATAAAATTGCTATGCAGCAGTTATTACTAGGGGTTTGAGTTAATTTCTTTTGCCTAACTAGAATTCATGGGCATCAATAATCTGACACCTACACAGTAAGGGCTCCCACCATTTTCTTATGACCAGGGATCTTCACCAAAATGTATTTGGACCTTGCTATTGACAACAAGTTATTGGAACACTTTATTAAAAACAAAACAAAAAAAAAAACTCTATTTAATCATCCAAGCATGGATATATTATATATTGTTAGACAGCTACAGCAATATGTCGGGGATCACTATATGTCCCCAATGTACCTCTAATATGTAGATACCAGGTTTCATATCTCATCCAGGGAAAACTGGGTGAGATATTAAGAATCTAGGAAAAGTTGAATCCCTAGTAGCCCATAGCTGCTGAGGACTTTGGTAAAGTCTGTTTTTGGCAGGTCTATAGAAGAGCTTTTTATTTTGTTCCAGGTCAGTCCAGGTTTTCAGTGTGGCCCGAAATCAGCACAGGTAATAATAATCTTAATAATCTTTATTTATACAGTGCACACAGATTCCGCAGCGCTGAAAAGGAGCAAAGTGGTAGTCGTGTACGCCAATTAGGGAATGTTGTTGGTCTGCTTTAAGAGATCTGTCTTTAGGGCTTGTTTAAAACTGTGGATGCTATGGTTGAGTCTGAGGGAACAAGGTATCGCATTCCAGAGAACCGGTGCAGCACGAGCAAAGTCTTGGAGACAGGAGTGAGAGGTTCGGATTATAGAAGATTTTAGTGTGAGATCATTAGCAGAGCGGAGAGCATGTGTAGGATGGTAGACAGAGATGAGAGAGGAGATGTAGGGAGGTGCAGCTATGTGGAAAGCTTTGTGTGTGAGACTGAGGATTTTGTACTGTATTCTGGACCGAATGGGTAACCAGTGTAGTGACTGGCACAGAGGGGAGGCGTCGGTGTGACGGCTGGAAGATGAGTCTGGCTGCGGCACTGAGGATGGACTGGAGATTGGAGAGTTTAGAGAAGGGGAGGCCTATTAGTAAAGAGCTACAATAGTCAAGTCGGGAGTGAATCAAAGCAATAATGAGAGTTTTAGCAATTTCAATAGTGAGAAATGAGCGGATTCTAGAAATTTTTTTGAGGTGCAGGTGACAAGAAAGTGAAAGGGACTGAATATAGGGAGTGAATGACAGATTCAAGTCTAATATAACTCCAAGACAGCAAGCTTGCTGCCTGGGAGTTATGGTAGTGCAACATACAGAGAAGGAAATGTCAGGTGGTGTTACATCAGTTGATGAAGAAAAAGCAAGAAGTTCTGTTTTAGAAATATTTATTTTCAGATATAAGGAGGACATGATGTTTGAGACAGCAGAGGGACAGTCACTTGTATTTTGTAGTAGATCAGAGGTGAGGTCAGTGGAAGAAGCATAGAGTTGGTCATCATCAGCATAGAGATGGTACTGAAACCAAATCTACTCATTGTTTTTCCAATGGGGGATGTGTAGAGACAAAAGTAGATGACCCAGGACTGATCCCTGGGCGACTCCAAAAGCAAGGGGAAGAGGAGAAGAAGTAGAGCCAGAAAATGAGGCACTAAAGGAGCGGCCAGAGACATAGGAGGCAAACCAGAGCAGAGTTCTTATGACCAATTAAGTGGAGACTAATGAGGAGGAGTTGGTGATCTACTGTGTCAAAAGCTGCAGAGAGGTCCAAGAGAATCAGTAAAGAGAAATTGCCATTAGATTTGACAGTCAGTAGATCATAAGTGACTTTGGTTTCTGCTCCCTACACTCCACAGAAACAACCCTAACCAGACTGTAAGGGGTCAAGGAGCGAGGTGCTGAAGACAGCTGGTTAATTTACTTTAAAGCAAGGTGTAACTCAGTCTGCAGGCTGAGGCTGTGAGAAACTTGTACCCCTTGTGGAAGTTGGAATCCTGAAGTGTGCAGCATCAAAAATTAGTGTGAGTAACACATTTAAAGACTGTGGCTGGTAGTATGTCACCTGTAGAAATGAGAACATTTTTGTATAGTTAGTGCTTAGATGAGAAGGAATTTATTTTGTATTTTGAGCCTCAGTATGAAGACTGTCTTTTCGTTTGCTGAAAAATAAAATTGAGAACAGCTCTGTTTAAACTTGCATGTCCCTACCTCTGACTGCTATTTGCCTGGCTCTATGAAGATAATATAGTACTTGGTATTTGATGGAGAATAAAAGTATAAGTGTAGTTCTTACAGAGCATTTAATTACATTAAAAGCTCAAGCCGTGTCTCTTAGACAACAAACAGTAGATACAATTGAATAATAATTGTCCCGAAGCTTAGAGATAGCAGTTATTATACCTTTATGCTAACAGCAATATTATAGAGTCATGGGGGGTTTGTAAGTGGTTGAATGAATAGTTCTGGGCTACATTCTTTTTTTAAACAGTTGCCTGTCACATCCAACCATAATAAAACAAGCAGGTATGTACTTAGGCCCTAAAGTTACTTAGTATTAGCAAGGAGATGCAGATGGTGACTCTGTGCACTGCACCCATACATTGAGGGGAATGGGGCTAGTAAAATGATAAAAATGAACAGCTCTTTGTGGCAATAGGATAAAATTTGGATACAGACTTGTGAAAGGCAGTGAATATTGGTGCTGGTCTGTGTGCAGTAGACGTAGGTTGGGACATCAGTTCCTGCTTCTTTTGAAAGTTGAAACCACCAGAACTGCTGTGTCACTTTGTAAAAATAGTTTTGTAAACTTGTTTGTCTGAATATCGCATTGTGTCCACTCCTTTTATCTTGTGTTTTGTCTTCTTTTAACCCCTTCCTGCTAAATGATATATATAAACATCGTAGTGGGAAGCTACTAAACACTCTGTGACGGCTTTACCAATCATAGAGCATTTGTAGGCTCAGAAGCTGAACCCATGCAATCGTGGTCTGAGCCCGCTGTCATGTACAGTGCTGACAGATGGAGGGGACACTCCCTGTCTCTAACTGGATACCCCACAATGCAATTGTGGGGTTCTGATGCATGGTATACATGGTAAATCTCGTCCTGCAAAAGAGCCCTTACATAACTCTGTGGGCCAGGAAATAAAAATTTTATGGCTGTCAGAATTTAGGAACACAAAAAAACACTTTGTTTCGAGTGATTTTGTTGTAAAAAGCAAGAAAAAACATTAAAAAGTTTATTATTTGGGTATTGCTAACATCGTAACAACCCATAGAATAAAGATAACATGTCATGTATACTTCACGGTTAAACAGTTTAAAAATATATATATATATATATATATATATATATATATATATATATATATATACAATAACAGAATGATTTTTCCTCATCTCATTGCCTCCCTCACAAATATATTTAAATGATCAAAAGGTGATATTTACCCCATAATTGTAACATTAAAAACTGCAGCTTGTTCCACAAAAAATAACCTCTCACACAACTCTGAGCTGAAAAATAAAAACATTATGTCTGTCAGAAAAAGGCAGCACAAAAACTTTTGTTGTTTAAATATAGAAAAACCATTAAAAAAAAAAATATATATATATATATATATATATATATATATATATATATATATATATGACTTGGATATCACCATAATTGTGCCGACCTTTAGGATAAAGATAATATTATTTATACCACACAGTAAATGTCATAAAAAAAACTTAAACACGAATCATATAATTTCTGCTGTTGATTAAAATTGAAAAATTGCAGAAAAGTAGACATTGTTATTTTTTACCTCCACTTTGCCTTAATTCCTGTCATCTACCTAAAGTGTTAATAAAGTTCCTGTGAAATTTTCGAGGGATGCAGTTTTTGCAATTGGTTGACATGAACGGGTTCTAGCATCTAGGCCTCTAAAATCCACTTCAGAAATAAACCAGTCCCTTAAAAAACTGAGTTTGGAAACTTTATAATTTACTGCAAAGCTATTTGACATACTAAAAAATTGAAGGGCAGTTACTAAATGATGCCAGAATAAGTAGACATATTTTATATGGGAATAATTAGCTAATTTATGTGGAATTGCTATGTTTCTTAAAAGCAGAGAACAACAAATATAATGCTAGTTTTTCCAAACTTTTGACAAATTTTGGAGTTTTTCACAAATGATAGCTGAAGATATTGACCAAAATTTACCACTTACATGAAGTACAATGGGGGAGATTTATCAAAGCTGTCTATGTCCCGCATCAATATAGACTAACCTACAGAGGGTTAGGCTGGTCTATTGTGCGCCTATTTTATCAAAAGGCGCACAGCTTTTTGTTTTGATCTGACTATTTGATCGCTTTTTATTCATTTTTTATGGTATACAAAGTTACAAAAATACGCTATTTTGGACTTTGGAATTTTTCTTGCGTGTACGCCATTAATTAATTATATATTTTTATAGTTCGGACATTTATGCACGTGACAATTTTTTTACGCAGTTTTTTTTTTTTTTATGGGAAAAGGGGGGTGATTCAAACTTTTATTAGGGAAGGGGTTAAATAAAATTTTTTACACTTTTTTTTTTAACAATGTTATAGCCCCCATAGGGGCTATAACATGTTTTACACTGATTGCAGGCACTTATCAGTGCTATGCCATGGCATATCATTGATCAGTGTTATCTGTGCTTGATTGCTCAAGCCTGGATCTCAGGCATGGAGCGATCGAACACCGATCGGACAGTGTGGAGCCAGGTAGGGAGCCTCCCACTGTCCTCTCAGCTGTTCGGGATGCCGCAATTTTACTGCGGCAGTCCCGAACAGCTCCGCTGAACTAACCGCATGGATTTCTCCCATTTAAGACGCCGTGATCAACTTTGATCGCGGCGTCTAAAGGGTTAACCCCTTAACCCCTTAATGACCAGGCCATTTTACACCTTAAGGACCAGAGCGTTTTTTGCAATTCTGACCACTGTCACTTTAAACATTAATAACTCTGGAATGCTTTTAGTTATCATTCTGATTATGAGTTTGTTTTTTTGTGACATATTCTACTTTAACTTAGTTGTAAAATTTTATGGTAACTTGCATCCTTTCTTGGTGAAAAATCCCAAAATTTTATGAAAAAAAATTAACATTTTGCATTTTTCTAACTTTGAAGCTCTCTGCTTGTAAGGAAAATGGATATTCAAAATAAAACATTTTTGGGTTCACATATACAATATGTCTACTTTATGTTTGCATCATAAAATTTATGAGTTTTTACTTTTGGAAGACACCAGAGGGCTTCAAAGTTCAGCAGCAATTTGGAAATTTTTCACAAAATTTTAAAACTCGCTATTTTTCATGGACCAGTTCAGTTTTGAAGTGGATTTGAAGGGTCTTCATATTAGAAATGCCCCACAAATTACCCCATTGTAAAAACTACACCCCCCAAAGTATTCAAAATGACATTCAATAAGTGTATTAACCCTTTAGGTGTTTCACAGGAATAGCAGAAAAGTGAAGGAGAAAATTGACAATCTTAATTTTTTACACTCGCATGTTCTTGTAGACCCAATTTTAGAATTTTTGCAATTGGTAGAAAGGAGAAAATTTTTACTTGTATTTGAAACCCAATTTCTCTCGAGTAAGCACATACCTCATATGTCTATGTTAATTGTTCGGCGGGCGCAGTAGAGGGCTCAGAAGGGAAGGAGCGACAAATGGTTTTTGGGGGGCATGTCACTTTTAGGAAGCCCCTATGATGCCAGGACAGCAAAAAAAAAAACCACATGGCATACCATATTGGAAACTAGACCCCTCGGGGAACGTAACAAGGGGTAAAGTGAACCTTATTACCCCACAGGTGATTCATGACTTTTGCATATGTAAAAAAAAAAAAATGTTTTACCTAAAATGCTTGGTTTCCCAAAAATTTTACATTTTTAAAAAGGATAATAGGAGAAAATACCCCCCAAAATTTGAAGCCCAATTTCTTCCGATTCAGAAAACACCCCATATGGGGGTGAAAAGTGCTCTGCTGTCGCACTACAGGTCTCAGAAGAGAAGGAGTCACATTTGGCTTTTTGAAAGCAAATTTTGCTCTGGGGGCATGCCGCATTTAGGAAGCCCCTATGGTGCCAGAACCGCAAATAAAACCCACATGGCATACCATTTTGGAAACTAGACCCCTCGGGGAACCTAAAAAGGGGTAAAGTGAACCTTAATACCCTACAGGTGTTTTACGACTTTTGCATATGTAAAAAAAAAAATGCTTGGTTTCCAAAAAATTTTACATTTTTAAAAAGGGTAATAGCAGAAAATAACCCCCAAAATTTGTAACACAATTTCTCCCGAGTACGGCGATACCCCATATGTGGCCCTAAACTGTTGCCTTGAAATACAACAGGGCTCCAAAGTGAGAGCACCATGCGCATTTGAGGCCTAAATAAGGGACTTGCATAGGGGTGGACATAGGGGTATTCTACGCCAGTGATTCCCAAACAGGGTGCCTCCAGCTGTTGTAAAAGTCCCAGCATGCCTGGACAGTCAGTGGCTGTCTGGTAATACTGGGAGTAGTTGTTTTGCAACAGCTGGAGGCTCCGTTTTGGAAACAGTGGCGTACCAGACGTTTTTCATTTTTATTGGGGAGGGGGGCTGTGTAGGGGTATGTGTATATGTAGTGTTTTTTACTTTTTATTTTATTTTGTGGTAGTGTAGTGTTTTTAGGGTACAGTCACACGGGCGGGGGGTTCACAGTAGTTTCTCGCTGGCAGTTTGAGCTGCAGCAGAAAATTTGACGCACCTCAAACTTGCAGCCGGATACTTACTGTAATCCTCCGCCCATGTGAGTGTACCCTGTACATTCACATTGGGGGGGGAACATCCAGCTGTTGAAAAACTACAACTCCCAGCATGTATGGTCTATCAGTGCATGCTGTGGGTTGTAGTTTTGCAACAGCTGGAGGCACACTGGTTGTGAAACACCGAGTTTGGCAACAAACTCAGTGTTCTGCAACCAGTGTGCCTTCAGCTGTTGCAAAATCTACAACCCCCAGCATGTACGGACAGCGGAAGGGCATGCTGGGTGTTGTAGTTATGCAACAGCGGGAGGCATACTACGTTGGCTGGGGATGCTGGGGATTGTAGTTATGCAACAGCTGGAGACACACTGGTTTGCTACTTAACTCAGTGTGCCTTCAGCTGTTGCAAAACTACAACTCTCAGCAGTCACCGACAGCCAACGGGCATGCTGGGAGTTGTAGTTATGCAACCAGCAGATGCACCACTACAACTCCCAGCATGCACTTTAGCTGTTTGTGCAAGCTGGGAGTTGTAGTTACACAACAGCTGAAGGTACACTTTTTCATAGAAAGAATGCGCCTCCAGCTGTTGCAAAACCATAAGTCCCAGCATGCCCATAAGGGAATGCTGGGAGTTGTGGTGGTCTGCCTCCTCCTGTTGCATAACTACAGCTCCCAGCATGCCCTTTTTGCATGCTGGGAGCTGTTGCTAAGCATCAGCAGGACGCTGTCACTCACCTCCTGCTGCTGCTGATCGACGCTGCAGGTCAGTCCCGCCGCCGCCGTCGCTCCTGGGGCCCTGATCCCAACATTATGCCACAAAATAAATCCCCTAGGGGTTTCTGGGCCAATTTAAGTTCCACAAAACCTACTTGGGGAATAAATCCCCTCAGGATTAACCCTGACTAGAAATCCCCCCTAAAAATTAACTTTTAATTGTACTCATTAAAATAGGGTCCAAACTAGAAAATTACACATCTATTGCTTCTAATTAGCAGTGGTGTTTAAAATTATCAGTACTGTATCCAGTTAATTCCTATAATTTCATACAAATGTCTGCCGTGCAGACTATTAGTTTGTCGTTATTGTCTAGTGTACCACGGTGCCTTGCTGCAGCTTGGGCACTCGGTGTACTGACTAGAAAAGGTTCCTGGTACAGACTGTGATTAAAACATTAATCCTCTCTTCTAAACGTTTTCGCCATTCTGAATGGCTTTCTCAAAGAAATGAGGCATGTCAGACTCACGAGTTTAGCAGGTATTTATAGACTTACCAATTACCATAGCTAATTGTTCGGCGTTCTTTACAGCCAATCATACATCGTAGTTTCTCTGATGTCACTCCCTTTCATGATGCCTCCCTAACCAATCAAATTGCGTCCTTAGTGCATGCCATTGATCTTTTTATTTTCGGGCTGAAGACGGACTCTCTGCGCAAACTCGAGTTTCCGCGCAGGTCCGCGAACTTAGAAAAAAGTAGTGAATTTTTTATATTGTGCTCTGCGCATGACCGGGTAACTACCCTTATATTCGGACTTAGTTTATTTTTTGATCCTTCAACTGCGCATGTTTTTAGACTTAGGTTAATTCCCAACCTTTTCCATTTACTGCGCATGATTTTAAACTTTGTCTCATTCCGAACTAATTACTGGCATTGCGCATGTTTTTAATCTTATATAATTTTACACATCAGGATGTTGTTTTTATGCAAGTATTTTTTACATATATATGAATTAATTTATAAATTTTTATTTATTTATTATGCCACATTTAGCCCATAGTAGAAATCTAATTGGATATGTATTAAACAAACATTTTTTATTATTTCATAAAGATCTTGTAACATTAATTTATTGATCTATTGTTGCTGTTTTTTGTATTTTATGTATATATATATATTTATTTTATATAGGGAGTATTTATAGATTCTACGATTACCATTATAATAATCATTTGGTATTTTCTTTAATATATAGTAATTGTTGAATTCTTCGTTGCTGACTTTTTATTTGTGTCCACTGCTCTTAGTGCATAGATTATACATTTGTTAAATCATTCATCAATCTAAAAATGCTGAAAAAGAAAAATCTTCATTAAGTCCTCTAGGACTACGACTTTTTAATTTGTATATCCACCGTGTTTCTTCTCTCATCAGAATTTTATCCACATCTCCTTTCCTTTCGTTAAGTTTTATATTCCTTAATCCCCAGAATTTTATTGCAAGGGGATCTTCTGAATGTATTCGACGCATGTGATTTGCCACTGGCGTGTCTGCTCCTGTACGGATCGTACTGATATGTTTCCCCACTCTCTTTCTAAATTCCTGAATAGTTTTCCCCACATATAGCTTTAAACAGGGGCATTGTGCAATATATATAACATTTTTTGTGCTACAGTTTACAAAATCCCAGATCTCATATTTTTTATTATCAATGGGATTAACGAAATCTTTAATTTTTGGTATGTATTTACAATTGCTACAATGTCCACAGGGATATGATCCCTGTGGTTGTGAGGGAAGCCATGATATAGGTCTCTGTAAATCATTTTTTTGGTGACTGTGCACAAGTAGATCCCGTAAATTTTTTCCTCTACGATAGGTAAGGCTGGGTCTTAAACCCACTTTGTCCTTTAACTCGGGGTCCATTGTTAGAACATGCCAATGTTTCTTGAATGCTTCAAAAACTTTTTCTGAATAACCATCATATGTCCCTATGCATCTGATCTTATCATCAGTTTCCATCCGTATATCTTGTCTACTAGCCAGTAGTTCAGTACGGTTTGATTTTTTAGCTCTATTAAATGCCTGACGCATGTATTTAGATGGGTATCCTCTTTGGGTAAATTTATTCATTAGGTTCTTGCTTTCTGCCAAGAATTTCGATTCCTCAGAGCAATTTCGACGTGCCCTGAGGTATTGGCCCACTGGAATGTTTCTTCTTAGGGAAGCCGGATGCCAGCTTTCCCAATGTAGGAAATTATTGGTCGCTGTTGGTTTGCGATAAATATTAGTCTGAATTTTGTTGTTTTCATCTATATATATTGTGATGTCTAGAAAGTTTAGCTTTCTTCCTCCGAACTCAGAGGTAAATTTCATGCCTATTTTGTTATTATTCAATTTGGTTACAAAATCAGAGAACAAAGAAGGTGATCCATCCCAAAAAATTAAAACATCATCAATATACCTGCCCCAGAATAAAATGTGTTTTGTGAATAAATTAAACTCTTCACCAAAAACAACAGTGCTCTCCCACCACCCTAAAAATAAATTAGCATACGTAGGTGCACAAATCGTGCCCATTGCAGTTCCCTTTACTTGGTGATAAAAAGTGCCACAAAATAAAAAATAATTGTGCGTAAGTACGAAAAGTAGTAATTGGGTGACAAACGAATTGTGCTTATGAAAGTGTCTACTTCTTGTGTCTAAGTAAGTAGTGATAGCTTCTGTGCCTAATTCGTGTTTAATATTGCTATATAGGTTCTCCACGTCAAGACTTACCAATTGTGTAGTGTCTGTGACTTCTAAATCATTAATTTTTGATACAGTGTCCTTAGTGTCTTTAAGGTAGGATGATAGGGAAGGTACAAAGGGGGCCAATATTTTATCAACATAGTTACTTGCTCCTTGTGTAAGATTATTGTTCCCTGAAATAATGGGTCTCCCCTTTAGGGGACTCGTCCCCTTGTGCATTTTTGGTAATGCATATATGGTGGCAATGGTAGGTTTTGGATTTAGAATATATTTCATTTCACTTTCAGATATCAAACTTTCAGAGTGAGCAGTGGACAACAAGGATCTCAATTCTTGTAGATAGTGGTTTGTTGGGTCACTAGATAATATATTATACGTGTCTCTATCATCCAGTATGTTATACACCATTTCACAGTACTTGTCTGTGTCTAATATCACTATATTTCCTCCCTTATCGGATGGTTTTATAGTGATGGTTTCATTTTTGCTCAGTATATCTAGAGCTTTGGATTCTTCTTTAGTTAAGTTATTATTAATTTTGTGGTGTTGGGGACGTATTTTCTGTATATCATTAGTGACCAGATTGACAAACGTGTAAATTTGTGGGTATTGTAATAAGGATGGATACATTTTTGATCGTGGTTTTAGATCAGTAAGGGGGGCCACCCTCATTTCGCCCTCTTCTTCACCTTCATCCAAAAGGGATTGAAGGATATTGACAGTAACTGTATCTTGTGCAAGTTGTCTCTCCTCATCTCTATGAGGGCTATTATGCCATTTAAACAATGCCAGCTTTCTTGCAAAAAGGTTCACATCTTTAATCCAATCAAACTCCTGAAACTGTGGTGTAGGTGTAAATGATAAACCTCTCTTCAATAAGCTCTTTTCTGCATCAGTAAGAGGATGGCTTGATAAATTGAAAATTTGCATGCTGTCATCATTAATGCTACTGTCATCATTTCCACCCACTTCAGGGATCATATCTAAACAGGGCGAGGGGGTAGCCCCGTCATTTGATTCATTAATCCCATCTGTATCCCCCCTAAAAAAGGCATATTTTGTTGTGTCAAAGGCACTGTTTGAGATTGGGTTGTTGGAACAATGTTCATAGGTCTGGGTGTAGAGGGTACTCTCATTTGAGTTACATTTAATCCATTCCCTTGATTCATCTGTAGGGGAAGTGCAGGTATTGCCACTGTATTTAGGGAGGGTACTAATGATCCAGAGGCTCCAGAAGTACCATAGTGGCCACATGCTATATTGCTTTGTGAATTGGTGCTTATATCACTTGTCTTTTTTTGATATGGTTGTCTGCGATTGCCGTCTCTGGTATTGCTTGGTTTTTTATATTTCCTTTTTACACTAGATTGGTTACTAGAGTCTGAATAATATTCAGTACCAGATGTATCTGTCTCAGATCTTACATTAGCATATGTAGGTCTGTTGTACGTTTTTGAGTGATGTTGTTTTTCTTTATAAGTATAAACTCTACCTGTGGCAAAATCCGTATAATCTCTAATATATTTTTGATGTTTCCTTTCCTTTATTTCACCTTTGAATATCTCAATGTGTTTCTGCAATTTTTGTTCTAAGGAAGTATATTCAGGATTAGTGGAAAAATTCTGTATTTGTTTTAGTTCAGTGTCTAGTTGACTAGACACTTTTTGTAGATGATTCCTTTCGTATTCAAGCAGGTAGTTAATTAATCTGAGAGAATTTTCAGTCTGCAAATTGTCCCAACCTCTTAGAAAATTTTCATCTTCCCTATGGGTACTAGGTATCAATGGGGATCTCAAACCCCTATATACCAGTTTCTGTTGGGCATACGTATCCAAACTAGATACCTCCCACCATGTGCGGATGAAGGATTTATAAGTTTTAGTTAGTGTTTTAAATGCCTGTTGGATATCTATTTGGTTAAGGGGTAGGTTTATGACTGAAAAAACATGTGTAGCTTCTGATGAAAATATATCAGCATTCATAGGTTGTGATAAGAAACCAGACATTTCTGATTGGGGAAAAAGAAAAGAGATAGTATCTAGTACTACTCAAACAACAAAATGCCACAAAATAAATCCCCTAGGGGTTTCTGGGCCAATTTAAGTTCCACAAAACCTACTTGGGGAATAAATCCCCTCAGGATTAACCCTGACTAGAAATCCCCCCTAAAAATTAACTTTTAATTGTACTCATTAAAATAGGGTCCAAACTAGAAAATTACACATCTATTGCTTCTAATTAGCAGTGGTGTTTAAAATTATCAGTACTGTATCCAGTTAATTCCTATAATTTCATACAAATGTCTGCCGTGCAGACTATTAGTTTGTCGTTATTGTCTAGTGTACCACGGTGCCTTGCTGCAGCTTGGGCACTCGGTGTACTGACTAGAAAAGGTTCCTGGTACAGACTGTGATTAAAACATTAATCCTCTCTTCTAAACGTTTTCGCCATTCTGAATGGCTTTCTCAAAGAAATGAGGCATGTCAGACTCACGAGTTTAGCAGGTATTTATAGACTTACCAATTACCATAGCTAATTGTTCGGCGTTCTTTACAGCCAATCATACATCGTAGTTTCTCTGATGTCACTCCCTTTCATGATGCCTCCCTAACCAATCAAATTGCGTCCTTAGCGCATGCCATTGATCTTTTTATTTTCGGGCTGAAGACGGACTCTCTGCGCAAACTCGAGTTTCCGCGCAGGTCCGCGAACTTAGAAAAAAGTAGTGAATTTTTTATATTGTGCTCTGCGCATGACCGGGTAACTACCCTTATATTCGGACTTAGTTTATTTTTTGATCCTTCAACTGCGCATGTTTTTAGACTTAGGTTAATTCCCAACCTTTTCCATTTACTGCGCATGATTTTAAACTTTGTCTCATTCCGAACTAATTACTGGCATTGCGCATGTTTTTAATCTTATATAATTTTACACATCAGGATGTTGTTTTTATGCAAGTATTTTTTACATATATATGAATTAATTTATAAATTTTTATTTATTTATTATGCCACATTTAGCCCATAGTAGAAATCTAATTGGATATGTATTAAACAAACATTTTTTATTATTTCATAAAGATCTTGTAACATTAATTTATTGATCTATTGTTGCTGTTTTTTGTATTTTATGTATATATATATATTTATTTTATATAGGGAGTATTTATAGATTCTACGATTACCATTATAATAATCATTTGGTATTTTCTTTAATATATAGTAATTGTTGAATTCTTCGTTGCTGACTTTTTATTTGTGTCCACTGCTCTTAGTGCATAGATTATACATTTGTTAAATCATTCATCAATCTAAAAATGCTGAAAAAGAAAAATCTTCATTAAGTCCTCTAGGACTACGACTTTTTAATTTGTATATCCACCGTGTTTCTTCTCTCATCAGAATTTTATCCACATCTCCTTTCCTTTCGTTAAGTTTTATATTCCTTAATCCCCAGAATTTTATTGCAAGGGGATCTTCTGAATGTATTCGACGCATGTGATTTGCCACTGGCGTGTCTGCTCCTGTACGGATCGTACTGATATGTTTCCCCACTCTCTTTCTAAATTCCTGAATAGTTTTCCCCACATATAGCTTTAAACAGGGGCATTGTGCAATATATATAACATTTTTTGTGCTACAGTTTACAAAATCCCAGATCTCATATTTTTTATTATCAATGGGATTAACGAAATCTTTAATTTTTGGTATGTATTTACAATTGCTACAATGTCCACAGGGATATGATCCCTGTGGTTGTGAGGGAAGCCATGATATAGGTCTCTGTAAATCATTTTTTTGGTGACTGTGCACAAGTAGATCCCGTAAATTTTTTCCTCTACGATAGGTAAGGCTGGGTCTTAAACCCACTTTGTCCTTTAACTCGGGGTCCATTGTTAGAACATGCCAATGTTTCTTGAATGCTTCAAAAACTTTTTCTGAATAACCATCATATGTCCCTATGCATCTGATCTTATCATCAGTTTCCATCCGTATATCTTGTCTACTAGCCAGTAGTTCACTACTTACTTAGACACAAGAAGTAGACACTTTCATAAGCACAATTCGTTTGTCACCCAATTACTACTTTTCGTACTTACGCACAATTATTTTTTATTTTGTGGCACTTTTTATCACCAAGTAAAGGGAACTGCAATGGGCACGATTTGTGCACCTACGTATGCTAATTTATTTTTAGGGTGGTGGGAGAGCACTGTTGTTTTTGGTGAAGAGTTTAATTTATTCACAAAACACATTTTATTCTGGGGCAGGTATATTGATGATGTTTTAATTTTTTGGGATGGATCACCTTCTTTGTTCTCTGATTTTGTAACCAAATTGAATAATAACAAAATAGGCATGAAATTTACCTCTGAGTTCGGAGGAAGAAAGCTAAACTTTCTAGACATCACAATATATATAGATGAAAACAACAAAATTCAGACTAATATTTATCGCAAACCAACAGCGACCAATAATTTCCTACATTGGGAAAGCTGGCATCCGGCTTCCCTAAGAAGAAACATTCCAGTGGGCCAATACCTCAGGGCACGTCGAAATTGCTCTGAGGAATCGAAATTCTTGGCAGAAAGCAAGAACCTAATGAATAAATTTACCCAAAGAGGATACCCATCTAAATACATGCGTCAGGCATTTAATAGAGCTAAAAAATCAAACCGTACTGAACTACTGGCTAGTAGACAAGATATACGGATGGAAACTGATGATAAGATCAGATGCATAGGGACATATGATGGTTATTCAGAAAAAGTTTTTGAAGCATTCAAGAAACATTGGCATGTTCTAACAATGGACCCCGAGTTAAAGGACAAAGTGGGTTTAAGACCCAGCCTTACCTATCGTAGAGGAAAAAATTTACGGGATCTACTTGTGCACAGTCACCAAAAAAATGATTTACAGAGACCTATATCATGGCTTCCCTCACAACCACAGGGATCATATCCCTGTGGACATTGTAGCAATTGTAAATACATACCAAAAATTAAAGATTTCGTTAATCCCATTGATAATAAAAAATATGAGATCTGGGATTTTGTAAACTGTAGCACAAAAAATGTTATATATATTGCACAATGCCCCTGTTTAAAGCTATATGTGGGGAAAACTATTCAGGAATTTAGAAAGAGAGTGGGGAAACATATCAGTACGATCCGTACAGGAGCAGACACGCCAGTGGCAAATCACATGCGTCGAATACATTCAGAAGATCCCCTTGCAATAAAATTCTGGGGATTAAGGAATATAAAACTTAACGAAAGGAAAGGAGATGTGGATAAAATTCTGATGAGAGAAGAAACACGGTGGATATACAAATTAAAAAGTCGTAGTCCTAGAGGACTTAATGAAGATTTTTCTTTTTCAGCATTTTTAGATTGATGAATGATTTAACAAATGTATAATCTATGCACTAAGAGCAGTGGACACAAATAAAAAGTCAGCAACGAAGAATTCAACAATTACTATATATTAAAGAAAATACCAAATGATTATTATAATGGTAATCGTAGAATCTATAAATACTCCCTATATAAAATAAATATATATATATACATAAAATACAAAAAACAGCAACAATAGATCAATAAATTAATGTTACAAGATCTTTATGAAATAATAAAAAATGTTTGTTTAATACATATCCAATTAGATTTCTACTATGGGCTAAATGTGGCATAATAAATAAATAAAAATTTATAAATTAATTCATATATATGTAAAAAATACTTGCATAAAAACAACATCCTGATGTGTAAAATTATATAAGATTAAAAACATGCGCAATGCCAGTAATTAGTTCGGAATGAGACAAAGTTTAAAATCATGCGCAGTAAATGGAAAAGGTTGGGAATTAACCTAAGTCTAAAAACATGCGCAGTTGAAGGATCAAAAAATAAACTAAGTCCGAATATAAGGGTAGTTACCCGGTCATGCGCAGAGCACAATATAAAAAATTCACTACTTTTTTCTAAGTTCGCGGACCTGCGCGGAAACTCGAGTTTGCGCAGAGAGTCCGTCTTCAGCCCGAAAATAAAAAGATCAATGGCATGCGCTAAGGACGCAATTTGATTGGTTAGGGAGGCATCATGAAAGGGAGTGACATCAGAGAAACTACGATGTATGATTGGCTGTAAAGAACGCCGAACAATTAGCTATGGTAATTGGTAAGTCTATAAATACCTGCTAAACTCGTGAGTCTGACATGCCTCATTTCTTTGAGAAAGCCATTCAGAATGGCGAAAACGTTTAGAAGAGAGGATTAATGTTTTAATCACAGTCTGTACCAGGAACCTTTTCTAGTCAGTACACCGAGTGCCCAAGCTGCAGCAAGGCACCGTGGTACACTAGACAATAACGACAAACTAATAGTCTGCACGGCAGACATTTGTATGAAATTATAGGAATTAACTGGATACAGTACTGATAATTTTAAACACCACTGCTAATTAGAAGCAATAGATGTGTAATTTTCTAGTTTGGACCCTATTTTAATGAGTACAATTAAAAGTTAATTTTTAGGGGGGATTTCTAGTCAGGGTTAATCCTGAGGGGATTTATTCCCCAAGTAGGTTTTGTGGAACTTAAATTGGCCCAGAAACCCCTAGGGGATTTATTTTGTGGCATTTTGTTGTTTGAGTAGTACTAGATACTATCTCTTTTCTTTTTCCCCAATCAGAAATGTCTGGTTTCTTATCACAACCTATGAATGCTGATATATTTTCATCAGAAGCTACACATGTTTTTTCAGTCATAAACCTACCCCTTAACCAAATAGATATCCAACAGGCATTTAAAACACTAACTAAAACTTATAAATCCTTCATCCGCACATGGTGGGAGGTATCTAGTTTGGATACGTATGCCCAACAGAAACTGGTATATAGGGGTTTGAGATCCCCATTGATACCTAGTACCCATAGGGAAGATGAAAATTTTCTAAGAGGTTGGGACAATTTGCAGACTGAAAATTCTCTCAGATTAATTAACTACCTGCTTGAATACGAAAGGAATCATCTACAAAAAGTGTCTAGTCAACTAGACACTGAACTAAAACAAATACAGAATTTTTCCACTAATCCTGAATATACTTCCTTAGAACAAAAATTGCAGAAACACATTGAGATATTCAAAGGTGAAATAAAGGAAAGGAAACATCAAAAATATATTAGAGATTATACGGATTTTGCCACAGGTAGAGTTTATACTTATAAAGAAAAACAACATCACTCAAAAACGTACAACAGACCTACATATGCTAATGTAAGATCTGAGACAGATACATCTGGTACTGAATATTATTCAGACTCTAGTAACCAATCTAGTGTAAAAAGGAAATATAAAAAACCAAGCAATACCAGAGACGGCAATCGCAGACAACCATATCAAAAAAAGACAAGTGATATAAGCACCAATTCACAAAGCAATATAGCATGTGGCCACTATGGTACTTCTGGAGCCTCTGGATCATTAGTACCCTCCCTAAATACAGTGGCAATACCTGCACTTCCCCTACAGATGAATCAAGGGAATGGATTAAATGTAACTCAAATGAGAGTACCCTCTACACCCAGACCTATGAACATTGTTCCAACAACCCAATCTCAAACAGTGCCTTTGACACAACAAAATATGCCTTTTTTAGGGGGGATACAGATGGGATTAATGAATCAAATGACGGGGCTACCCCCTCGCCCTGTTTAGATATGATCCCTGAAGTGGGTGGAAATGATGACAGTAGCATTAATGATGACAGCATGCAAATTTTCAATTTATCAAGCCATCCTCTTACTGATGCAGAAAAGAGCTTATTGAAGAGAGGTTTATCATTTACACCTACACCACAGTTTCAGGAGTTTGATTGGATTAAAGATGTGAACCTTTTTGCAAGAAAGCTGGCATTGTTTAAATGGCATAATAGCCCTCATAGAGATGAGGAGAGACAACTTGCACAAGATACAGTTACTGTCAATATCCTTCAATCCCTTTTGGATGAAGGTGAAGAAGAGGGCGAAATGAGGGTGGCCCCCCTTACTGATCTAAAACCACGATCAAAAATGTATCCATCCTTATTACAATACCCACAAATTTACACGTTTGTCAATCTGGTCACTAATGATATACAGAAAATACGTCCCCAACACCACAAAATTAATAATAACTTAACTAAAGAAGAATCCAAAGCTCTAGATATACTGAGCAAAAATGAAACCATCACTATAAAACCATCCGATAAGGGAGGAAATATAGTGATATTAGACACAGACAAGTACTGTGAAATGGTGTATAACATACTGGATGATAGAGACACGTATAATATATTATCTAGTGACCCAACAAACCACTATCTACAAGAATTGAGATCCTTGTTGTCCACTGCTCACTCTGAAAGTTTGATATCTGAAAGTGAAATGAAATATATTCTAAATCCAAAACCTACCATTGCCACCATATATGCATTACCAAAAATGCACAAGGGGACGAGTCCCCTAAAGGGGAGACCCATTATTTCAGGGAACAATAATCTTACACAAGGAGCAAGTAACTATGTTGATAAAATATTGGCCCCCTTTGTACCTTCCCTATCATCCTACCTTAAAGACACTAAGGACACTGTATCAAAAATTAATGATTTAGAAGTCACAGACACTACACAATTGGTAAGTCTTGACGTGGAGAACCTATATAGCAATATTAAACACGAATTAGGCACAGAAGCTATCACTACTTACTTAGACACAAGAAGTAGACACTTTCATAAGCACAATTCGTTTGTCACCCAATTACTACTTTTCGTACTTACGCACAATTATTTTTTATTTTGTGGCACTTTTTATCACCAAGTAAAGGGAACTGCAATGGGCACGATTTGTGCACCTACGTATGCTAATTTATTTTTAGGGTGGTGGGAGAGCACTGTTGTTTTTGGTGAAGAGTTTAATTTATTCACAAAACACATTTTATTCTGGGGCAGGTATATTGATGATGTTTTAATTTTTTGGGATGGATCACCTTCTTTGTTCTCTGATTTTGTAACCAAATTGAATAATAACAAAATAGGCATGAAATTTACCTCTGAGTTCGGAGGAAGAAAGCTAAACTTTCTAGACATCACAATATATATAGATGAAAACAACAAAATTCAGACTAATATTTATCGCAAACCAACAGCGACCAATAATTTCCTACATTGGGAAAGCTGGCATCCGGCTTCCCTAAGAAGAAACATTCCAGTGGGCCAATACCTCAGGGCACGTCGAAATTGCTCTGAGGAATCGAAATTCTTGGCAGAAAGCAAGAACCTAATGAATAAATTTACCCAAAGAGGATACCCATCTAAATACATGCGTCAGGCATTTAATAGAGCTAAAAAATCAAACCGTACTGAACTACTGGCTAGTAGACAAGATATACGGATGGAAACTGATGATAAGATCAGATGCATAGGGACATATGATGGTTATTCAGAAAAAGTTTTTGAAGCATTCAAGAAACATTGGCATGTTCTAACAATGGACCCCGAGTTAAAGGACAAAGTGGGTTTAAGACCCAGCCTTACCTATCGTAGAGGAAAAAATTTACGGGATCTACTTGTGCACAGTCACCAAAAAAATGATTTACAGAGACCTATATCATGGCTTCCCTCACAACCACAGGGATCATATCCCTGTGGACATTGTAGCAATTGTAAATACATACCAAAAATTAAAGATTTCGTTAATCCCATTGATAATAAAAAATATGAGATCTGGGATTTTGTAAACTGTAGCACAAAAAATGTTATATATATTGCACAATGCCCCTGTTTAAAGCTATATGTGGGGAAAACTATTCAGGAATTTAGAAAGAGAGTGGGGAAACATATCAGTACGATCCGTACAGGAGCAGACACGCCAGTGGCAAATCACATGCGTCGAATACATTCAGAAGATCCCCTTGCAATAAAATTCTGGGGATTAAGGAATATAAAACTTAACGAAAGGAAAGGAGATGTGGATAAAATTCTGATGAGAGAAGAAACACGGTGGATATACAAATTAAAAAGTCGTAGTCCTAGAGGACTTAATGAAGATTTTTCTTTTTCAGCATTTTTAGATTGATGAATGATTTAACAAATGTATAATCTATGCACTAAGAGCAGTGGACACAAATAAAAAGTCAGCAACGAAGAATTCAACAATTACTATATATTAAAGAAAATACCAAATGATTATTATAATGGTAATCGTAGAATCTATAAATACTCCCTATATAAAATAAATATATATATATACATAAAATACAAAAAACAGCAACAATAGATCAATAAATTAATGTTACAAGATCTTTATGAAATAATAAAAAATGTTTGTTTAATACATATCCAATTAGATTTCTACTATGGGCTAAATGTGGCATAATAAATAAATAAAAATTTATAAATTAATTCATATATATGTAAAAAATACTTGCATAAAAACAACATCCTGATGTGTAAAATTATATAAGATTAAAAACATGCGCAATGCCAGTAATTAGTTCGGAATGAGACAAAGTTTAAAATCATGCGCAGTAAATGGAAAAGGTTGGGAATTAACCTAAGTCTAAAAACATGCGCAGTTGAAGGATCAAAAAATAAACTAAGTCCGAATATAAGGGTAGTTACCCGGTCATGCGCAGAGCACAATATAAAAAATTCACTACTTTTTTCTAAGTTCGCGGACCTGCGCGGAAACTCGAGTTTGCGCAGAGAGTCCGTCTTCAGCCCGAAAATAAAAAGATCAATGGCATGCGCTAAGGACGCAATTTGATTGGTTAGGGAGGCATCATGAAAGGGAGTGACATCAGAGAAACTACGATGTATGATTGGCTGTAAAGAACGCCGAACAATTAGCTATGGTAATTGGTAAGTCTATAAATACCTGCTAAACTCGTGAGTCTGACATGCCTCATTTCTTTGAGAAAGCCATTCAGAATGGCGAAAACGTTTAGAAGAGAGGATTAATGTTTTAATCACAGTCTGTACCAGGAACCTTTTCTAGTCAGTACACCGAGTGCCCAAGCTGCAGCAAGGCACCGTGGTACACTAGACAATAACGACAAACTAATAGTCTGCACGGCAGACATTTGTATGAAATTATAGGAATTAACTGGATACAGTACTGATAATTTTAAACACCACTGCTAATTAGAAGCAATAGATGTGTAATTTTCTAGTTTGGACCCTATTTTAATGAGTACAATTAAAAGTTAATTTTTAGGGGGGATTTCTAGTCAGGGTTAATCCTGAGGGGATTTATTCCCCAAGTAGGTTTTGTGGAACTGATCCCAACATTAACGCCGGGGATCGGGGTCCCCAGCACCCGGGGTGCACGTCCCGCACCCGCTCACGTCCTCCGGAAGAGGGGCGGAGCGGGTGCGGGAGTGACGCCCGCAGCAGGCGCCCTGATTGGTCGGCCGGGAATCCGGCCGACGAATCAGGGCGATCGTGAGGTGGCACCAGTGCCACCTCACCCCTGCAGGCTCTGGCTGTTCGGGGCCGTCTCTGACGGGCCCGATCAGCCAGTAATTCCGGGTCACCGAGTCACTGGAGACCCGATTGACCCGGAATCGACGCATATCGCTGGACTGAATTGTCC
The DNA here is from genome assembly GCF_029499605.1 of Hyla sarda. Taxonomy (NCBI): domain Eukaryota; kingdom Metazoa; phylum Chordata; class Amphibia; order Anura; family Hylidae; genus Hyla; species Hyla sarda. Next base: position 164,942,991 of record NC_079191.1, on the reverse strand, counting down.
AGCGATCTGCGGCCATCGCCGACATGGGGGGGCATAATGACCCCCCTGGGCGATATGCCGCGATGCCTGCTGAACGATTTCAGCAGGCATCGGGCATCGGCTCTCCTCCGGCTAGCGGCGGGGGGCCGGGAATGGACAGGACGTACTCCTACGTCCTCGGTCCTTAAGGACTCGGAAACGGGGGCGTAGGAGTACGTCCATTGTCCTTAAGGGGTTAAGGACCAACTCAAGTAAACCTGTTCGCCCCTGAAGGACCAGGCCCATTTTTTTAAATTGGGGATGTCTGTCTTTATTAGAGAATAACTCTGGTAACGTTTGGCCAATCACGATAATTCTGACATTGTTTTTTTGTCACAAGTTGTCCTTCATGTACGTAGTAAATGTAAGCCAATATCATTTGTATTTTTTTTTTACAATGCAAAAAAATCATGACATTTTTTACAAAATTACGATCTTTTGCTATTTTAACAATAATAGGTTGCATATATTTATACTTACTGACCAAATAGTTTATGAAACTTATACTTTCAGATGTCTACTTTATTTTGACAGCATTTTTTTGTTTTTTAATTAACATTTTAAATTAATTAGAAACCTAACAATTTTTCTTGAAATTTTGAAAATTTGAAAAGTACATCTTTTTTTTATGTGCTATGCAAAGTTTGCAGAAATTTGAAGGTGGTAGAACATAGGAACACCCCCCCCCCAAATGACCCCATTTTAAAAACAAGACCCCTCAAGGTATTCGCTAGGGGGTACAGTGAGTATTTTAGCACCATAGTTTTTTGGCAGGAATTATTACAAAGTCAGTGTTAAAAATTCGAAATTTGCATTTTTTCGCAAATGCATCATTTGTTCGGCATATTTGTTTTGTACATCACTTCTGATATTGCACTTTATATTTTATTAAGCTGTTCCGCCCGTGTTTGGAAATACCCCCGCTTAGGCCATATTTGGTTCCTTGGCCGCGTGGTAGGACCCAGAAGGAAAGGAGCGCCATTTTGCTTTCAGGGCATCATTTTAGGCCGAATGGATTATAGGCCGCACTTCCTGCCTGCAAAGGGTTTTAGCTGTCAGAACCATACAGAACCCCCACAAGTGACCCCATTTTGGAAACTACACCCCCTAAAGCATTCATCTAGACCAAAAATGAGTACTTTGAGTCCTTTTTGTGTGGCTGGAATGGTTACAAAGTCAGTGGAAAAATTAAAAATTTTTTTTTTTTTCCACAAATGCATTATTTGGGGGGCATATTTTTGGCACATTGCATCTGAAAAGTAGAAAATGTGCCCCATATTTTATTACGCTGTTCATCCCATGTTCTGTAATACCCCTGCTTAGGCCATATTTGGTTGCATGGCCACATGGTGGGACCCAAAATGAGAGGAGCACCATTTGGCTTTCAGGATATCATTATACAACTTATAGGCCGTACTTCATCTTGCAAAGCATTCTATTTGTCAGAACAATACTGCACCCCCAGAAGTGACCCCATTTTCAAAACTACACCCCTAAAGTATTCACCTAGGGCAAAAGTGAGTACATTGAGCCCTTATTGTGTGGCTAGAATTATTTCAAAGTCAGTGGAAAAAATAGCAATTAACTTTTTTTCCCACAAATTCTATTTGTGGGGCATCATTTTGGTATGTAGCTTTTGAAAAGGAGGAAATACGCCCCATATTTTATCACCCTGTTTGTCCCGGGCTGGGCACTACCCATACTTAGGCCACATCTGGTTGCCTGACCGCCTGGTAGGACCAAGAAGCAGAGTAGCCCCCTTTGGCTTTCAGGGCATCGTTATATGAATAGTCCCCATTCATGATGCATTTCTGCAGTATAGGTGTCCGTTGTCATGTCAAAAAAGGGATGCCAATGTATACTGTAGCAGTCTCATTTAGAAATAAATAGAGCTGCTAGAGTATACGTCAGCATCACTCTTTTTGACGTGGATGCTGGATGCTGAACGGGATGCAGTGTAGGGTCACATAGAGCACATCCGCAGCATATTTCACATTGCGGATGCCAACCGGCAGTCACAAGGGCGAGATCACTGCTGTGGCTGGGTAGCTCAGTGTGTCCACTCATGACTGCCGGCGGGAAATCCGCCGCTATGAGTGGACACACAAAGCTACTAAGCCGTGTTTTTATACACTTTTATAATTTTTTTTAATATTTTTTTCACTTTTTTTAAATGCTTTGGAATACTTAGTATTCCAAAGCATTGCAGATAAATGCTGCCTGCTAGTGCCTCTGGCACATCCTGCCAGGCAATAACCATTGCAGACCTGGGGGTCAGTGTAAAGACCCCTGGCTGCCCAGGTAACCAGCAGCACCCCACGATCATTGCAGGTTGCTACAGGAGAGACAGAGGGAGCCCACTCACTCTGTCAAAACTCCTTACAGCTCGCGGTCGCGGTCGCAGCTGCAAGGGTTAAACTGCCGGTACCAAAGTTTTCTTCGGTCACGGCAGTGCGGCAGGTCCCCGCCCACCGGGGATCACACACAGCACCACGCGATCGCGCTGCAGAGTGCTGCAGTGGGGACAGAGGGAGCCCACTCCCTCTGTCATAGCACTTACAGCCCGCGGTCACTTCCGACCACGGCTGTAAGGGTTAAACTGCTGGGCAGCACCCACGTGAACCATGGACGAGTATACACGTCCTGGTGCGGGAACGTGCATCCTGCCTGGACGTGTATACACGTCCATGGTCGTTACGGGGTTAATACCAGACATCAGCCCGATCGCCAATATCTGGTATCTGCGTTGCTGATAGCAACCCTCGCAGATATGAAGCTTCTGAGCACGCTTCACAGATCGGGAACCAACCACGGACGTAAATATACATCCATGGTGGTTATAGGGGTACTCCACTACCCCAGCATTTGGAATTTTTTGCTGGGTGCGGGCTGTAGGGGTTGTGATGGCATGGCCATGTCCCTCGTGACATCACACCACGCCCCCTCAATGCAAGTCTATGGAAGGGGGCATTGGAGCCAAACCTGGGGCAGTAGAGTACCCCTTTAAGGCCAAAATAGGTGCTCTCTGCTGACACCTCTGTCCATGTTAGGAACTGTCCAGAGTAGGAGCAAATCCTCATAGCAAACCTATCCTACTCCGGACAGTTCCTGACATGGACAGAGGTGTCAGACAGAAAACAACAACAACTCAGCTTCCTCTGGAGCATACAGCAGCTGAGAAGTACTGGAAAGAATAAGATTTTTTAATAGAAGTAATTTAAAAATCTGTAACTTTCTAGCACCATTTGATTTGAAAAATTTTTTTTCCCCACCGGAGTACCCCTTTAAAACTGTTATAACCCTGATAGTATGGTATTATAGTATAGTATGGTATGGTATTATGATATTCATGAAACCAGATCAATTTTGAGATTTTCAACCATCTAGATTGCTGCACCACTATAAGGGTGTGTTTTAACCTGGCGTGTACGCAGCGTATTTCAGGCTAAGAAAAATTTGCGGCAGCAGCAGGAAATACGCTGCATATTCCTCGCTCACTATACACACAGGGCTTTCCGGCAGCAGCCATATGTGTGCAGTGAGTTTTGGAGGCAGAGCCGCACATCACAGTCACGCCGGTACACAACCCCGCCTCCAAAACTCACTACACGCATAGGGCTGCTGCAGGAAAGCCCTGTGTGTATAATGAGCAAGGGATACGCAGAATATTTCCCGCTGCTGCCGCAAATTTTGCGCAGCGTGAAATTTCACGCTGCGTATACACCAGGTGGGAACGCACCCTAAGTGATAAAGATCAATAAACATATTTCTTTGGATTCCATTGGTCCTCACCTGTGAGTCACCTTGCCAAGTGTCAAAGTAGGCATTTACCGTAACCACAGCTAACCCACAATGATTCTATTAGTGTCATGATGGGGTATTATTTAAAAGTTTTCATTTCAAGACTAATATTTATTTGAAGGTACTTTTTTTTCTATAAAGAGTGTTTCTTTGGTGCAATATTTTTTGATTAAAAGGAATCAACTACAGCAAAGGCAATTTTTTTTCTTTTATCGTTCCATAAACATCCTTATTCAAGACAAATAATTCATAATGTAAAAGAATGCATGCACTTTAGTTTGATGGATTCTTTGTTTACAGCTTTTATTCATCACAGAAAGCAATGGACTAAAAATAATCTCAGCAAAGTAGATGACATTGGGCAGGTTTACCTAAGTGCAGAGACTGGAGACATACCTGCCCTTGTAGTGATTTCAATAAGCAGCATTTTCTTCTTAAAGAGGTAGCAGAATAAAACTAAGATCATGAAATACAACACAAAATACCAACCATTGCCCAAGAAGTCTTGATTATTTTGATTATTATTGCTACTCAGGGTCGTCATTAGGCTCACGCCCCACCACCCACCTTGTCACCATTGCATATGCTCAAGTTTGTGAGTAGGGCTTCGCTGGTCATTACTTTGAAGAAATACTTACATGTATACACAACATAGGTTACATTACAGGTCCTGATGCCGATGCTCATAATGTCTTACTGCTGTTCAACATCTGGTCCTTGTGAGTATGGTAATGGCTAAACTGTATAGGCTTCTAGGAGGGTCTAACATCAAACTTCTTTTGATTTCTGTGGAGATGTCCAAGGGAAGAGTATAAGAACCAGCAGAGTTGAGCATCAGCATGTGTTGTATGAGGTCTGTATAAAGGAGTGGCTGGTAAAAAGTCTTAATCAAGTGGTAGATTGGTCTGGGGTCTGTATAAAAATGTAGTCTATTCTAAAGTCTGCAAAGAGAGGTAGCTGGTTGGTTTCTTATAATTGTCTCGGGTCTCGATCAGTAGTCTTGAGTAGGGGTTTGGTCTGGTGTCTAAATTACATTAGGGGCCTCTCACAGCTTCTCCTCCCTCCCATTCCTATTGCCACCGTTCCTGCAGAAATAACCCCCCCCCCCTCCCCTCCTACCAATCTATTTTCTCTGACTGGCTTCTCCACAGATCAGGCAGTTTGCACCTTAATTTTACCACCCATTCCATTACTATCTGTAGCTCTCCCATTCCCACTTCCCCTTTATTCATTTTCAGACCCCTAATACGTAATTCTTTTGTAGATGTCATGTATCTGCACAGTTCTATCCCAATATTGCTTTATGCTTTCTCCATCTACAGTGATTTCCTCCCTAGCTACATTCTCATAATAATGTGTGATCTGCCCTCTCTTAAAACTTGGATGCTTTCCCATCTCCTCACTGATCTGCTTTGTACAGCCTTCTACTCCCAAGAGGTCTACATAAAAGAAAGGGGTCCCCATAAACCCCAAATGCCCTTGGCTTTTGATTTTGTACCACTCCCCACATACAATATAGGCCAGAAAGGTTTGGTGCTGTTCTTCCCTTGCTTTCCAAGACCTTTAAATCAATATCCCTTTCCCTTTTTGACATGTAGTTCCATGGAAAAGGAGTCCTGCACAGTTTTGTACCAGTAGCAAAAAGAATGGGTTTAACCAGAGCTTGGTCCCTTGTCTAGAAGGGCCCCATAATACTACATGGTCTGTCTCTATGGAAAGTACACAATTTATTTTCCCCATTGCTATCTCTAAAACTTAATAATGGGAGTAGGAGAGCATAAAGAGTCAACACAACTTGGATCAGTTACTGTCATGTACCAGAATGTGGATTTTCTAGGATTCTCATGGAGCAGGCTAAACTGAGTTGCAAAGTATAAAAAGTATAAGACATTTTCTGGTCTCTATCATTAACCCCTGCAAGAAGCTATGGACTTTGCTGCAAGAGAATCTCCAGGTTTCAGTCCATACAGTAGTTACAGATTAGCAGCAGTGACATGATAGGGATCAGAGACAGGAATAAGCAATAGAAGATAATTCCAAATGGAACAGGTCAGGAGGTGAAACAGTGGTTTGGTCATGTTGCAGCTGAGACATCATCTGAAGAAAGCAGTGATTAACATTGATGGATCTATGTGAGAAGCAGCAGGACAGGCAGCTATGTAAAGGAGTTAGGTACACGATGCAGCAGCAAAATGGTAGGATATTTTTCATGAAGACTATCTAGACTATTTCATCAGGTTTAATTTGTTGATATTTAAAGGCTCTATTCACACCAGCATCATAGCTAAGACAAGTTGAACAGACTGCAACAAATCCTGTTGACTTATAGTTGTGGAAAAAAGTTTTGAAACTGAACGATATTTTTTGTTTCACAAAGTTTACTGCTTCAGTGTTTATAGTGGCAATTTGCATTAACTCTAGATTGTTAGGAGTGATCAGATAAATTGAAATTAATTACAAAGGCATTCCAAAATAACTTTCCACTAAATTCCAGCCCTGCAGCAAAATTACCGTCTTCTAACGAGGATTAAAGGGGTACTCCACTGGAAAAATTATTTTATTTTTTTAAATCAACTGGTGCCAGAAAGTTAAACAGATTTGTAAATTACTTCTATTTAAAAAATCTTAACCCTTCCAGTACTTATCAGCTGCGGTATGTTCCAGAGGAAGTCCTTTTCTTTTTTGAATTTCCTTTCTGTCTGACCACAGTGCTCTTTGCTGACACTGTTCAATTTAGGAACTGTCCAAAGTAGAAACAAATCCCTATAGCAAACCTATCCTGCTCTGGACAGTTCTTAGAATGGACAGAGGTGTCAGCAGAGAGCACTGTGATCAAACAGAAAGGAAATTCAAAAATAAAAGAACTTCCTCTGTAGTATACAGCAGCTGATAAGTACTGGAAGGATTAAGATTTTTAAACAGAAGTCATTTACAAATCTGTTTAACTTTCTGGCATCAGTTGATTTAAAAAAAAAAAAAGGTTTTCCAGGGAGTATCCCTTTAAGCAGGAAGTACAGGGATTGGACTGGAGAAGACTGGCATAAAGTTATTTTCTCTGATAAAGCTCCATTCAGACTGTTTCAAAACATGATTGTCGAAGAAAAAGTGTATGCAACTGTGAGTCCTGTGTCATGCCCCATCAGTAAAGCATTCTGAGACCATTCATATGTGGGGTTGCTTTTCATCCAATGAAGGGGGCCCACTCACAATTTTGTCTAAGAACACCACGATGAATAAAGTATGGTATGTAAGCATCTTCCAGAGCAACTTCTTGCACCGAATCAGAAGCAGTTTAGTGATAAACAATGGTTTTTTCAGGTATGATAGAGACCATGTCACAAGGCAAAAGTGGTAGCTCACTGGCTCAGTGAACAGATATAGGTTAGGCAAGATTAGGAAGGAAGGGGTTGTCATCAGTCAGGATTTGGGAGAAGTCTTAAAAAAAGGACGATCAACGTGGTAAATATAAAAGGGGAACTCCGGTGGAAAAAAAATGTTTTCAAATCATCTAAACTAAACAGCTAAACAGATTTGTAAATTACTTCTATTTAAAAATATTAACCCTTCCAGTACTTATCAGCTGCTGTATACTACAGATATACTACAGATAACTTTGTGAAGTTCTTTCCAGCCTGACAACAGTGCTCTCTGCTGACACCTCTGTCCGTGTCAGGAACTGTCCAGAGCAGGAGAGGTTTTCTATGGGCATATGATTCTAATTTGGACAGTTCCTGACACGGACAGAGGTGTCAGAAGAGAGCACTGTTGTCAGACAAAAATAGAATAGAAGTAATTTACAAATCTGTTTAACTTTCAGGCACTAGTTGATTTGAAAATATTTGTTTTCTACTTGTTACCACCGGAGTTCCCATTTAAGTATTTGCGCTAACCAAATGTATTTGTCAATACCATTTTTAAAAAAAAGTATGACATGCCTATAATTACACTTTATTAGAACATAGAAATATCTGACTAAAAGATCTAAAAAAAAAAAAAAAAAAAAAAACACTAAAGCAGCAAACTGTAAAAAAGCCAACATTTTTGTAAGTCTCAAGACCTTTGGCCATAACTGTCTGTATAATGGAGTGTATCATGTTAGGACAATGACAGAGAGAATATCCACAATTGTTCTGGCAGAATTGTGTTAACAACGGGTCTATAAGTGAGCTCATGGCTATTTTAAGTGAGCAGGTTGCAGATGAGTACAGGCAAAGAAAGTGGATTCTAATAGGAAGGAAGATTAGGAAATAGTAAGACTAATGATGGAAGGAATTGCCAGAAATTCCTGATGAAGGCTTTTGTTCTGGGAGTTGTTAGTTTACATATAAGTTGGTATATTAATAGATTTTACAAGCTACTGCGTAAAGCTATGCCTACGAAATCTATTTCTGAGAATTGATGGTGTTTGATAATTTATCAACAGCATTAATGTATTGAAATACTATTGGTAAACATATTACAGCACAGTGGTTCAGTGCCTATCCCTGTTGCCTCACAGTGCCGAAGCCCTGGGTTCAATGCTGACCAGGGTAACATACTGCATAGTGTTTTTATGTTCTCCCATGTTTGCCTAGGCATCCTCCCACACTCCAAAAAACATACTTAAAGGGGTATTCCGGGCAAAAACATCTTATCCCCTATCCAAAGGATAGGGGATAAGTTGTCTGATCGCGGGGGACCCCCCGCGATCAGACATCTTATCCCCTATCCTTTGGATAGGGGATAAGATGTTTTTTGCCCAGAATACCCCTTTAAATTAGATTGTAAGCCCCAACAGATGTGATCGTACTCTTTATACAGTGCTTTGGAATATGTTAGCATTAGATAAATAAATACATAAAATAAATAATCTAAAGGATACAGTGTAGTTGTAAATCTCCAATTATCTAATAGATCTTTATAGGTGCTTAGATAATGATCACGGTCTTTGTATTCTGGTTACTTGCGATGCTATTTATCATTATAGTCATTACAATGTAAAGTCAGGCAGTATAAGGTATAAACTATTCAAGGTATTGTTTAGTGAATTTTAGTTAAGGCAGATTTATCACTGCATTATTCCCGTTTTCTTGCTTTCTTGTGTGTATATATTGAATAATATGGCTTAGGGCCAATGGTTTTAGTTAGTAAGCTTAGAATGGACTCTCACCGTTAGTAATGAAATAGTTTCCTAGAACACATCTCAGGAGGCCATGCCATTTATTTACATGCAGTTTATTCATGGATGAAGTATGGCAACTATATATAGTGTTATATGAATTCTTACGCCGGTAAATAAAAGCTACAGTTCTTATCATCAGAGCAGGTTGTTCTCTATAATGTACACTATATCCGTTCCCAACACATCCGATTGTATCATATTATACTCCTATGGGACAGATTAGGCAAATCAGTAGCACTTTTTTTGTATATTTTTAACTTCCCTTGATAATTATGTCTTCCTCATTGGGATTACTTAAATTTTCATTAGAATTGTTTCTACAGAAGAACAGTTAAATGAATGTGTCTGCTCCTTCCTGATGTTCTTTTACAATCTGGCATATTTTGTTAATTAACCAAGAGCCTGTTCTTGCCATTTGTATGAGATATCCCATGTGCCAACATTTCCAAAAGCTAAACAGTCATTTTAAATAAATGTACAGTATTTGAAATTAAAGTAAAAATTCCAGTTGATTCTAAGAAATGTAACATTAACAAACCTGATTTTTCCTGTAATTTTAACATGATTGTCAAATCACTGTAATGTTGTGGTCACCTCTAGTTGCCTACAATTTTTTATTAACCCTTTAATGATGCAGCCTTGTTTTTGCATTAATGATGCAGCGATTTTTTATTTTTAAATATAAGTAGATACCTGCGCTTCCAGTCTGAGGTTGGACCAAGGGTTCCGATGGCTTCCCTAATATAATATTATAGCTCTCTGTTTCTATATAAAAGTGTACCAAATTAAAAGATAGTATATATTGGTGCTAAACAGAAACCCAATCTATGTTTTGCATTAAAAATAAAACTATAAAAAAGATTTTTTTTGTATGTTTTATTATTAAAATGTTAAAGGAAAACTGTCAGATATTTTCTCCCGTACTATCCACAGTACTGGTGGATGGTGCGGGAGACGCTGATTAAAAGGAGCCCTACCTTACCCGCATCCGCCCGGCCGCAATTGTACTTACATCTTGCTGTAACTGGCACGGGCGGGGCTTCTGCAGGTTAACTGGCACTGACGTCAGCGCCGATTATAAATATTCATCCCCCCTCCCTCCAGTTAGGAGCGGCGAAGAGCTGGAGGGAGGGGGGATGAATATTCATAAGCGGCGCTGACGTCAGTGCAGAAGCCCGGCCGTGCTAGTTACAGCAAAATATACACATAGAATATAACTACAATTGCGGGCGAATGGCCGGACGGATCCGGGTAAGGTAGGTCTCATTTAATCAGCATCTCCCACACTATCCACCAGTACTGTGGATAGTGTGGGAGAAAATATCTAACAGTTTTCCTTTAATACTGATATATTAAATATATGGTGCAATAGTTTGCAGTATGGTAAGTAGTACAATATAATGATGTATTATATAGGTGCAATCATCTGAACATTACACTTTTAGAGATTTGTATCAAGTACTTTATAAGGTGCAATCTTTAATCTTGTATACGAAAAAGTGCAATAATCTGCAGGTAATAGGTACTATAGTATAACCATTTATATAGATCTGCGGTTTGCACTTTACACTATGTACATTTACAGTGCAATAGTCTGCTGTTTTTTTGTTTCCTGGTAGGCGATCTATAAGAAACCGTAATAAAATAGAATGTTCTGCTTTAGAATGATTGCAACTTCCCAGAATAACATCTGTTTTCTCTGGAAAGTATGTAAACGGGTGATTAAAACGAAAGCGCTCCTGGATGCGCTATGCCCCCTATGTTGTGTTACACAGTTCCTATGTCTCCCACAGTCTCTCGCTCCTATCCAGAAGTGCATTGCATCACCGCTATTTATCAACCACTTCATGAACTCCAGTAGAGGAAAAAATCTGATCACTGTAAATAAAGGTACATGGGAACTGTGTAACACAACATCGGGCATAGCGCATCCATGAGCGCTTTCGTCATAATCACCTGTTTACTTATTGCCACTAAAGGAGTGAATTGCAGACTATTGCACTGTACACTCTGTTCCCAATTATTATGCAAAGGATATTTTTCTCATTTACCTAAATAATTGATGTAAAGAACAGTCCACATAATTCTCATGTTATCAACTACTAAGAGTTTAAGAAATTAATTCAAATTTCATTGAACAAACCTCCTAATGATAACAGTATTTTTTTTAAAACTTCCAATGCACTGTTCCAAATTATTACGCACAGAAATTTTCAAAACACTTTATAGGTTATAAAGAACTGAAAATTGTCATTTGTTGTGTTTGCAGCATATTTACTGAAATCAAAAGCTATTTCAATCAAACTTTTAACAACATTTACATTTTTTAAACATTTTAACAGGTCATGTTACATTTTAACATAGGACCCCTTATTTGATATCAGCTTCACAAGTCTTGCATCCATTGAACTTGTGAGTTTTTGGACAGTTTCTGCTTGAATTTATTTTGCAAGATGTCAGAATAGCCTCCCAGAGAGCTGCAGTCAGAAACTCTACATACTTTGCAGAGGTCATCTTTACACCTTCAAGGACCCTAAGGGGACCGACCAGCTCTCTTCCCATGATTCCGGCCCAACCATGACTCCACCACTGCCTTGCTAATGTCGTAGCCTTGTTGGAACAGGGTGGCCGTCCCCCAACCGTCCACTACTCCAACCATCTGGACCATCCAGGGTTGCACGGCACTGGTCAGTGAACAGGACTGTTTGAAAAGTAGTTTTCATGTATTTTTCTTCCCAATGCAGCCATTTCTGCTTGTGAGCATTGGTTAGTGGTGGCCAAATAGAAGGTTTATGCACAGTTGCAAGATCTGGAGGACTCTACACCTCTATGTCTGTGGGAAACCAGAGGCACCAGCAGCTTCAAAGATCATTATACAAGATTGTAGATGTGCACCATGTCTGTTTTTCTACCCGAATTCACACAGCTTCAAATATCTGTTTGCTGCTTTGTAATGGTATTTAAGCAGATGCTCTCTTGAGCCGATGCATGGATCTGGCAGAAACCTTCCTCAATGTGCCTTTATCTGCACAAACCCGTCTGTGCTCTGAATCAGTCACAAATCTCTTAATAGTACGATGATCACGCTTATGTTTTCGTGAAATATCTAATGTTTTCATACCTCGTCCAAGGCATTGAACTATTTAACTCTTTTTGTCAGCAGAGATATCCTTTCTCTTCCCCATGTTGCTTGAAAATGGTGCTCTGCTTAATAATGTGGAACACCCATCTTTAGTAGTTTTTCCTTAAATTGGGCTCACCTGGCAATGATCACAGGTAACACTGATTGTTTTTAGTGATCAAAAGAGCCCTGAGACACAATGCCATCAATGAGTTAAACGGAAAAACTAAATATTTAATCTATGACACTTAAATAGAATTTGCATAATAATTTGGAACAGGGTGTATATGTACATAGTGGAAAGTATAAACCGCAAACCTATACACATGGTTATACTATGGAGGAATGCAAAAAAGCGGAGCTACTCAAAAATTGGATGAATAAAATATAAAATCTTTCTTATGAACAAGTGACAACAATATTAAAAGCACATGATTAAAAAAGGAGGAAAACAGCACAGAAAAGGCAGCAATCCTGGGACACAATATATTGAAGCAAGATAAATGTAAACAATGTATAACCAGCAAAAAGGGAAGGTGACATTTGCAACTGCTGAAGTTTTAGGCGACTGAATGCTCAAATCCCAGTAGGGTCAGATGAACAATATCAAAGTGCAAGTGCAAATAAGTATAAAAGTCTCAAGTAAGAGAGAGAAATCCACCAAAGAAGTTAACATGCATTTTAATAGATACAAACCACGATGCTGTATGGGTGCTGTTGGTCCCAGGATGGCGTCACCCCACATGTGTTTTGGTCCGCTGACCTTCATCTGGGGCTGTCGGCATCCAGGCAGATCTGAGGCTTTAAATACTAACAGGACCAATCACAGAGGAAATCTTTTAATTACTGCAGAACTTCTCACCTGGCTGATTCAATGGTTATACCAAGGTACCTATACCACAGTACCTACTATAATCATTTTTTGGTAAGATTAAGGATAGCACCTTATAAAGTACTTGATGCAAATCTCTAAAGTTTAATGTGCAGATGATTGCACTTATATAATACATAATTATTTTGTACTACTTACCATACCGCAGACTATTGCTCCTTATATTAAATATATCTGTATTAACATTTTAATAATAAAACACAATTTTTTTTATAGTTTATTTATTTTTAATGCTACACACACACACACACACACACACACACATATATATATATATATATATATATATATATATATATATATATATATATATACACAAACAGTACAGACCAAAAGTTTTGACACACCATCTCATTCAAATAATTTTCTTTATTTTCATGACTATGAATATTGTAGATTCACACTGAAGGCATCAAAACTATGAATGAACACATGTGGAATTATAGACATAACAAAAAAGTGTGAAACAACTGAAAATATGTCATATTCTAGGTTCTTCAAAGTAGCCACCTTTTGCTTTGATTACTGCTTTGCACACTCTGGGCATTCTCTTGATGAGCTTCAAGAGGTAGTCACCTGAAATGGTCTTCCAACAGTCTTGAAGGAGTTCCCAGAGATGCTTAGCACTTGTGGGCACTTTTGCCTTGATTGGGTTCAGGTCCGGTGACTGTGGAGGCCAGGTCCTCTGGCGCAGCACCCCATCACTCTCCTTCTTGGTCAAATAACCCTTCACAGCCTGGAAATTTGTTTGGGGTCATTGTCCTGTTGAAAAATAAATGATGGTCCAACTATATGCAAACTGGATGGAATAGCATGCCGCTCCAAGATGCTGTGGTAGCCATGCTGGTTCAGTATGCCTTCAATTTTGAATAAATCCCCAACAGTGTAACAAGCAAAGCACCCCCACACCATCACACCTACGCCTCCATGCTTCACAGTGGGAACCAGGCATGCAGAGTCCATCCGTTCACCTTTTCTGTGTCACACAAAGACACGGTGGTTGGAACCAAAGATCTCAAATTTGGACTCATCAGACCAAAGCACAGATTTTAACTGGTCTAATGTCCATTCCTTGTGTTCTTTAGCCCAAACAAGTCTCTTCTGCTTGCTGCCTGTCCTTAACAGTGGTTTCCTAGCAGATATTCTACCATGAAGGCCTCACACAGTCTCCTCTTAACAGTTGTTTTAGAGATGTGTCTGCTGCTAGAACTCTGTGTGGCATTGACCTGGTCTCTAATCTGAGCTGCTGTTAACCTGCGATTTCTGAGGCTGGTGACGCGGATGAACTTATCCTCCGCAGCAGAGGTGACTCTTGGTCTTCCTTTCCTGGGGCGGTCCACATGTGAGCCAGTTTCTTTGTAGCTCTTTATGGTTTTTGAGACTGCACTTGGGGACACTTTCCACCTAGAATATGACATATTTTCAGTTGTTTCACACGTTTTTGTTATGTATATAATTCCACATGTGTTAATTCATAGTTTTGATGCCTTCAGTGTGAATCTACAATTTTCATAGTCATGAAAATAAAGAAAACTCTTTGAATGAGAAGGTGTGTCCAAACTTTTGGTCTGTACTGTATATATATTATATACTATCTTTTAATTAGATTTTTCATTTTGCTTTTTCCTCTCGCCTTTTAAAGGGGTTCTCCGGTGCTTAGACATCTTATCCCCTATCCAAAGGATAGGGGATAAGATGCCTGATCGCGGGAGTCCTGCCGCTGGGGACCCCCGGGATCTTGCACGCGGCACCCTGTTTGTAATCAGTCCCTGGAGTGTGTTCGCTCCGGGTCTGATTACAGACTACCACAAGGCCGGCGGCGTGTGACGTCACGCCTCCGCCCCCATGTGACGTCACGCTCCGCCCCTCAATACTAGCCTACGGGAGGGGGCGTGATAGCTGTCACGCCCCCTCCCGTGGGCTTGCATTGAGGGGCGGAGCATGACGTCACACGGGAGCGGAGGCGTGAAGTGAGGCAAAAAAATATATATATTTCTGGTGCACAATTGAAATAAAACAGCAATTTTGCAACTCTTGAAGGGTTTAGTTCTACTCAGTGCACTTTATGGTTGCAAAGATGTTATCTTTATTCTGTAGGTCAATACGGTTACAATGATGGTTTGGTTTTATTTTACTACTTTAAAAAAATTATATAATTTTGTAAGATAATAAGTATGCTTAAAACTGTCCTCTTCTGACCCCTATAACTCTTTTATTTTTCAGTCTATGGGGCTGTATAAGGGCTCAGAAGAAGATTGGTGCCAGAGAATGGAAGATCGATATCAGCGGCACCAAGGGGGCAGCAGAAGGTGAGTTAAAGTTTATTATTAATTTTATTGTGGCTGCCCGGGCAGAAATAAAAAATTTAACAAATTGCTGGATAACCCCTTTAACCCCTTCAGGACCAAGCCCATTTTGGCCTTAAGGACCGGAGCGTTTTTTACACATCTGACCACTGTCACTTTAAACATTAATAACTCTGGGATGCTTTTAGTTATCATTCTGATTCCGAGAAAGTTTCTACTTTAGTGACATATTCTACTTTAAAATAGTGGTAAATTTTTGTCGATACTTGCATCCTTTCTTGGTGAAAAATTCGTAAATTTGATGAAAAATTTGAAAATTTTGCATTTTTCTAACTTTGAAGCTTTCTGATTGTAAGGAAAATGGATATTACGAATACATTTTTTTTTCACATATACAATATGTCTACTTTATGTTTGCATCATAAAATTGATGAGTTTTTACTTTTGGAAGACACCAGAGGGCTTCAAAGTTCAGCAGCAATTTTCCGATTTTTCACAAAATTTTCAAACTCGATATTTTTCAGGGACCAGTTCAGGTTTGAAGTGGATTTGAAGCGTCTTCATATTAGAAATACCCCATAAATGACCCCATTATAAAAACTACACCCCCCAAAGTATTCAAAATGACATTCAGTCAGTGTTTTAACCCTTTAGGTGTTTCACACGAATAGCAGCAAAGTGAAGGAGAAAATTCACAATCTTCATTTTTTACACTCGCATTTTCTTGTAGACCCAATTTTTGAATTTTTACAAGGGGTAAAAGGAGAAATTTTTTACTTGTATTTGTAGCCCAATTTCTCTCGAGTAAGCACATACCTCATATGTCTATGTAAAGTGTTCGGCGGGCGCAGTAGAGGGCTCAGAATGGAAGGAGCGACAAGGGGATTTTGGAGAGTATGTTTTTCTGAAATGGTTTTTGGGGGGCATGTTGCATTTAGGAAGCCCTTATGGTGCCAGAACAGCTAAAACCCCACACATGGCATACCATTTTGGAAACTAGACCCCTCGGGGAATGTAACATGGGATAAAGTGAGCCTTTATACCCCACAGGTGTTTCACGACTTTTGCAAATGTAAAAAAAAAAAAAAAATTTACCTAAAATTCTTGTTTTCCCAAAAATGTTACATTTTTTAAAAGGGTAATAGCAGAAAATACCCCTAAAAATTTGAAGCCCAATTTCTCCCGATTCAGAAAACACCCTATATGGAGGTAAAAAGTGCTCTGCTGGTGCACTACAGGTCTCAGAAGAAGAGTAGTCACATTTGGTTTTTTGAAAGCAAATTTTGCTCTGGGGGCATGCCGCATTTAGGAAGCCCCTATGGTGCCAGGACAGCAAAAAAAAAAAAAAAAAAACACATGGCATACCATTTTGGAAACTAGACCCCCTCGGGGAACGTAACAAGGGGTTAAGTGAACCTTTATACCCCACAGATGTTTCACGACTTTTGCATATGTAAAAAAAAAAATATATATATTTTTACCTAAAATGCTTGTTTTCCCAAAAATTTTACATTTTTAAAAAGGGTAAAAGCAGAAAATACCCCCAAAATTTGTAACACAATTTCTCCCGAGTACGGCGATACCCCATATGTGACCCTTAACTGTTGCCTTGAAATACGACAGGGCTCCAAAGTGAGAGCGCCATGCGCATTTGAGGCCTAAATTAGGAATTGCATAGGGGTGGACATAGGGGTATTCTACGCCAGTGATTCCCAAACAGGGTGCCTCCAGCTGTTGCAAAACTCCCAGCATGCCTGGACAGTCAACGGCTGTCCGGCAATACTGGGAGTTGTTGTTTTGCAACAGCTGGAGGCTCCGTTTTGGAAACAGCGGCGTACCAGACGCTTTCATTTTTATTGGGGAGGGGAGGGGGGCTGTGTATGGGGTATGTGTAGTGTTTTTTACTTTTTTACTTTTTATTTTTTTGTTAGTGTAGTGTAGTGTTTTCAGGGTACAGTCGCACGGGTGGGGGGTTCACAGTAGTTTCTCGCTGGCAGTTTGAGCTGCGGCAGAAAATTTGCCGCAGCTCAAACTTGCAGCCAGATACTTGCTGTAAACCTCCGCCCATGTGAGTGTACCCTGTACATTCACATGGGGGGGGGGGGGGGGGGACATCCAGCTGTTGCAAAACTACAACTCCCAGCATGCGCTGACAGACTGTACATGCTGAGAGTTTTAGTTTTGCAATAGCTGTAGGCACACTGGTTATGTATCACTGAGTTTGTGACCTTACTCAGTGTTTCAAAACCAGTGTGCCTCCAGCTGTTGCAACACTACAACTCCCAGCATGTACGGTGCATGGTATAAGGTGACTGCTGGGAGTTGGAGTTTGCAACAGCTGGAGGCACACCGGTCGTGAAACACTGAGTTAGGTAAAAAAAAATGTGCCTCCAGCTGTTGCAAAACCATAAGTCCCAGCATGCCCATAAGGGAATGCTGGGAGTTGTGGTGGTCTGCCTCCTGCTGTTGCATAACTACAGCTCCCAGCATGCCCTTTTTGCATGCTGGGAGCTGTTGCTAAGCAACAGCAGGAGGCTGTCACTCACCTCCAACGATCCTCGCCGCGCATACTATATATGGTATATGAACCAAAAATCGACATTTTTGGACAGGCTGATGGGGACCCAGAAAATGGGCCACGGAGGTTTTGATTGCACCCCCCCCCCCCCCCCCAAAAGGAGCTGCAACACATTTTAAATGCCGCAATCAACTTGAAGTGCTGTGGAGTACTGGTACCTACCTCTTTTTGGTCACTTTATGGAGGAATTATTCAGTAATAGTATAGTGGTATTTTAACCCCTTGTGGACCAAGCCCACCTTAAGGACCAGGCCAATTTTAGTTTTTTCACTTTCGCTTTTTCCTCCTCCCCTACTAAAATCATAACCCTTAAAATTTTGCACCTTCAGACCCATATAATGGCTTTTTTGTTGTGTCTCCAATTTTACTTTGTAATGACATCACCTATTTTATAACAAAATCTAAGAAAACACCATTTTGTAAATTTTGGGGGCTTTTGTTTCTACGCAGTGCACTTTTCTGTAAAAATGACACCTTATCTTTATTCTGTAGGTCCATACGGTTACAAGGATGTCTTATTTATGTAGGTTTTATTTATTTTACTACTTGAAAAAAAAATTATAACTACCGTATATACTCGAGTATAAGCCGAGTTTTTCAGCACGATTTTTCGTGCTGAAAACACCCCCCTCGGCTTATACTCGAGTGAACTCCCCCACCCGCAGTGGTCTTCAACCTGCGGACCTCCAGAGGTTTCAAAACTACAACTCCCAGCAAGCCCGGGCAGCCATCGGCTGTCCGGGCTTGCTGGGAGTTGTAGTTTTGAAACCTCCGGAGGTCCGCAGGTTGAAGACCACTGCGGCCTTCAACATCATCCAGCCCCCTCTCACCCCCCTTTAGTTCTGAGTACTCACCTCCGCTCGGCGCTGGTCCGGTCCTGCAGGACTGTCCGGTGAGGAGGTGGTCCGGTGGGATAGTGTTCCGGGCTGCTATCTTCACCGGGGAGGCCTCTTCTAAGCGCTTCGGGCCCGGCCTCAGAATAGTCACGTTGCCGTGACAACGACGCAGAGGTGCGTTCATTGCCAACGTAATTCTGCGTCATTGTCAAGGCAACGCCTCTATTCCGGGCCGGAAGCGCGGAGAAGAGGCGCCCCCGGTGAAGATAGCAGCCCGGACCACCTCCTCACCGGACCACCTCCTCACCGGACAGCCCTGCAGGACCGGACCAGCGCCGAGCGGAGGTGAGTACTCAGAACTAAAGGGGGTGAGAGGGGGCTGGATGATGTTGAAGGCCGCAGTGGTCTTCAACCTGCGGACCTCCGGAGGTTTCAAAACTACAACTCCCAGCAAGCCCGGACAGCCGATGGCTGCCCGGGCTTGCTGGGAGTTGTAGTTTTGAAACCTCTGGAGGTCCGCAGGTTGAAGACCACTGAGGGCGAATGATGAGAAGAGGATGATGAAGGGGGGGGTGTGGGGATGATGAAGGGGGGTGGGGATGATGAAGGGGGGGGGGTGTGGGATGATTACAAGGGGATGATGAAGGGGGGATGTGTGGGATGATAAGGGGATGATGAAGGGGGGATGTGTGGGATGATAAGGGGATGATGAAGGGGGGATGTGCGGGATGATAAGGGGATGATGAAGGGGGGATATGTGGGATGATGACAAGGGGATGATGAAGGGGGGATGTGTGGGATGATAAGGGGATGATGAAGGGGGGATGTGTGGGATGATGACAAGGGGATGATGATGATGAGGATGTTAATGACGGGTCTGGATGATGACAGGGGGGGATGAGGTATTTCCCACCCTAGGCTTATACTCGAGTCAATAACTTTTCCTGGGATTTTGGGTTGAAATTAGGGGTCTCGGCTTATACTCGGGTCGGCTTATACTCGAGTATATACGGTACATGCACCAAAATTCATGTTTAAACATGTCCCTTTCTGACCCCTATAACTTTTTTATTTTTCTGTATACAGGGCTATCTGAGGGCTCATTGTTTGTGCCGTGGTCTGTAGTTTTTATCGGTACCATTTTTGTTTTGATTGAACTTTTTGATCGCTTTTATAAATTTTTTATGGTATATGAAGTGACCTAAAATGCACAATTTTTTTACACATTCACCATCGACCGTGTGGTTTAGCTACCCTTATATTTTAATAGTTTGTGAATTTATGCACGCGGGGGTACCACATGTGATTATTTTTATTTTGCATTTCATTATTTTATTTAAAAAATGGGAAATGGGGGGGGTCATACTTTTATTAGGAAGGGGTCATTTCACTTTTATTAACTTATAACATGCAATCTTTTGATCGCATAAACTGATCAATGCTATGCCATAGCATAGCATTGATCAATTTGATCTGTGCTCTGCTGCTCCAGCCTGATGATCGGATGGCAAGGAGGCAGGTACGGGCCCTCCTGCCGTCCTCTCAGCTAATCAGGACATCGCTGCCAGGACACTTTTACTTTCAGTTTAGAAGCCGCAATCAACTTTGATCTCAGCATCTAAAGGGTTAATGCCAAGCATAGGCCCGATTGGTGGTGCTTGGCAATAACCCTGGGTCCTGGCTGCTGATAGCAGTCAGGACCCATGCGGTTTGAAGTGTTCTTCACTCGTAAGCACGCTTCAAAACCCGACAATTGAACCAGGGCGTACAGGTACTCCCTTTGTCCCTAACAGGTTAAAGTCACTATACAGAGTAATGGTAGTGATGGGGTGGTATTATTTGTCCTTTGTATAGGGGTATTATTTAGAGATGAGAGAATGTGTGAAAAATTCGATTCAGCCGATTCACCAAATTTACCTAAAAAAAAATTGGTTTGGTCCGAATTTATTTGCGGTGAATCTCTATTAAAAATGGCTATTTCTGGCCTACAGAGAGCCTCAATAGGAGTGTAGAACACTTTGCCTTGCTGTAACAGACATAGGGTGTGTGCTGGATTAGTGAAATAATACTGTTATTCAGTATGACATGCAGATCTGAGGCGTCGCTATTAGAATCACTGTTGCAGAGTGGCACAATGACAGAGCCTGGAGGTGGCATCAGTATGAGGAGACCATTTAGTGGCTGACTGACACAGTGTGGAGGTGGCGGCAGCATGAGGAGACCATATAGTGGTGGAATGACCCAGCCTGGAGGTGGCAACAGCCTGACGAGACCATAGGGTCTCACAATAGAAAAGATTAAAGATAATTTAACAATTTAACATTTAAATTGAAGATTTCAAATACATGAACCTAAAATGTTTTATTTAATGGGCCAGCAGCATGAGAAGACCACATGGCGGTACAGTGACACATCCTGGAGGTGGCAGAAGCATGAGGAGACCATATAGTGGCTGAATAACGCAGCCTGGAGTTGGTGGCAGCAAGAGGAGACAATATAGTGGCTGAATGACACAACCTGGAGTCAGTGGCAGCAAGAGGAGACCATATAGTGGTAGAATGACACAGCCTGGATGTGGTGGATGTATGAGGAGACCATATAGTGGCAGAATGAGTTCAGGCCTCTCGCTGTGACACCTGCTGCCACTCGCCCCTAGTCTGTTGCGGCCTCTACCTGCGCCTGATGAATTTAGGCCACTGCCCCTCCTCTGTGCACATCCTGGCACTTCTCTGCCTGACATACTTAGTGCGTATATGAGGAGAGGACAATACGCTCAATCACGCTTAAAACAGTATTTATCTAGAACAGCAGCAGGTGTGTACTTTTGCCTGGCCTTTCACAGTATCTAGGGCCTTGAGACTTTAACAGGAACAAAATGGTACACCATTTAGATGTATGCACAGGTTACACTTAATAGAGGACAATACGCTTTTAGTGCTCTGCTCACCCTAACTGTCTGACTACTCTTTGCTTTTCAGTTGATGTACACACCAGTGCTGCAGCACACAGTCGCTGTGTAATACACCCACAATTGCACTCTCTCTCTCAATCTCTCTCCCTTCCCTATCAGTGCTTCAGGGCTCGATTTGGCCTTGAGGTGAATCGCTGCTGTAAAAATGCTTTTCTGTGCAACACACACTGCTCTCTGTCCCTCTCTCTCTGCAATAGATTGCTGATGTGACTGGCTGCAATATGGCTGCAGATTATATAGGGTTGGCTGGCTGCTGATAGGCTGCATGTGATTCAGGGTCATCCCGCCTACCCGCCTTCCAACCTTGCCTTCCAGTCTTCCCAGAGTTCCTTGCCCCATGTCGTCACATGTGCTTCCACCATTTTAGATGCCCTGGAGCCTGGACTGCACTAAATAGAGTTTAATGAAGCGATTTGTGCGATCAAATCATGGCGATATTCGCATTGATTGCGAATTGAACTTTTCCTGAAAGTTGTAACGAATTCGGATTCGCCAGATTTGAATCACTCATCCCTAGTATTATTGCTTTTATTTTAATGTTATTACCAATAAAATGTACCATTATTGAAAGTTTCCCTGGGGGGCAACATTTTATATGTATATATATTGTGATAAGGTGAAAGGCATCATGGTGGATGGGCATTATATGTCACCAAGGCTCCTGGCTTTGGTGAAGTAAGAGCCGGCATTTATTCAGTGTCTGTGCTGCGATGCAGTCTGACACTGTGGCTATAGTATGGCTGGAAGACCAATCCGGGACGGCTCTTACTGGGAATGACCAAGTGCAGGGTGGGGGGTCATTCCCCACAATCCAGGCCGCCTTTTGTTGGCTTTCCAGGCAGCCATGCTTCACCCGCTGAGGGGGATTTCTTAATTGCAGCTCACACTGCCAGGGAGAGAGTGAAGTTCTTCCCTGTGTTTGCTCCAAGGTTGGAAGCTGGCGAGCAGCCTGCCTGGAGGCCTGGAAAAGACTTGCTTGATGCCGCATGGCATGGACTCAGGTGTGAACAAACACCTAAAGATTACAGGTGGACCTTTGTTACCTTTCCTTTGGTTCTGCATTTAAACACTGTTTGCTGTGTGCCACGTATGAATAAAACACTGAACTTTGATTTGAAAAGTACTGTTTCCTTGCCTCTATACTGCAACCGCACCTATATGCAAGAGTGAGTCATCACAATATATATATTATATTACTAAATGTTTTGTTCTATACCCTATACCTCTATAACTCTTTTGTCACATTAAACCAGTAAGAAAATAATTAACTAGTGCTAATAAACTCCATGGAGGGAAGGGGGTATACAGTATACATCCATTTTGGCTGTATACTGTATACTATAGAAGATCCACTTACTCACCTCCTTTCTACTTTCTTTCTCTTTCTCTGTAGCCCCACATTTAACCTGTCCAGGACACAGGGCGTATCCTGGCGGCTTAAAGACAGAGGGCATACCTGTACTGCTGCTACGGGCAGCCAGGATCCACGGCTAATTCCGGGCACCAGCGATCTGGCCGATGCCTGGAATGAACCCCTTAGATGCCGTGATCAAAGTTTATTGCGGCATCCAAAATGCGGGGTTAACGGTGCCGTTAGCTCACTGGAGCGCATCGGAACATCCGCGGCAACATAGGGAGTCCCTATCAGCTGAGTGGATGGCGGGAGGGCCCTTACGTGCCTCCTTGCTGTCCGGTTGATGATCTGATGCTCCAGCCAGCCATGGCAAGCTGGAGCAGCAGAGCGCCGATAACACAGATCTATGCTATGCTATAGCATAACATTGTATATGCATCAATATATGCAATCGGAAGATTGCAGGTTATAGCTCCCCATGGGGGTTAAAAAAAAGAAAAATAAAGTGTAAAAAAAATAGTTTATCAAAGGGAATTAACCCCTTCCCTATTAAAAGTTTGAATCATCCACTTTTCCCATTTTTTCATCAAGATTTCTTCCTAAAACACCTTAACTCCCCACCTCCTCCCCCATCCAGCCCCCCATCTTACATAAGTACTAATAACATCGGTTTTACTTAAATGCCCTGAGTATCTAACCACTCTGCTGCCAGTTTTGTATGGTAAAAAAAAATATGTTTTATCATTATGTGTGACTCTTAGCCTACAGTGAAAGAGTAAAGAATACTGTACTTTTGCATTATACATTATTCGTTTTATATCATTAAATTAAATTTTCCACTACTGAATATGATTTAAAAAATCTGGATAAATACAAATTTTTGACCCATTAAACTCTAAATGTTTCCTCTCAGCAGTTTTCAGAACCAAATCTCTATCTGATCAAGAATCACATTTCATTAATAAAGTACTAGGTGGTGAGCCAGGTGGTAACTGAAATAAATTCCTTTTCCACCCACTCCATACAAAATGCCACCACATCAGTGCCTTCTGTGCCTTCTGGAAGACCAATCAAGTGCAAATTATTCCTGCGTGAACAGTCTTCCAAGTCAATAGTTTTCTCTTTCACAATTTATTCTCTTTTTTTTTTATTTTCCAGCCTTTGTTGAGTGTATGTCATAGCATTCTACACAGTGTGAAGTTCTTTTTCCATCTGCAAAATTCTCTGGCGTCATTTTGTAACTTTATCTCTTATTATACTGATCTCAGAGATCATTGAACCAACTTGCATCATCACTTCCTTAATGGAAACATTGAAATTTTGAATCTCTGTAAGAATTGTTGATAACATTTATGCAGGGACTGTCTCTGTTGGATCTATATCACTCTCTCCCTCCTCCTTTAGTGGTCTATACCGTGACCCTGCTGTTTTAACGGACGCTGGAGAAGTCTCTTTTATATTCTTACTAGCTGAGTAACTTGCTTTGCCCGGTTTTTCCTTCCTAATCCTTGTTGAGAAGGAAAATAAACAAAGGAGGAAGCTTTTGACTTCATATCCCATCCTCATATATTGTTGTCATATCTCAACCCCCTATCCCGTCCTCCTAACCCGACCTCCTATCCAGACCTCCTATCCTGTCCTCCTATCCCATCCTCCTATCTCGACCTCCTATCTCGTCCTCCTATCTCGACCTCCTATCCTGATCTCCTATCCCGTCCTCCTTTCCCGACCTCCTTTCCCGACCTCCTATCCCGTCCTCCTATCCCGACCTCCTATCACGACATCCTATCCCGTCCTCCTATCCCGTCCTCCTATCCTGTCCTCCTATCTCGACCTCCTATCCCGACCTCCTATCCCGACCTCCTATCCCGTCTTCCCATCCTGTCCTCCCATCTCGACCTCCTATCCCTACCTCCTATCCTGTCCTCCTATCCTTATCTCAACCTCCTATCTCGACCTCCTATCTCGACCTCCTATCCCGACCTCCTATCTCGACCTCCTATCCAGACCTCCTCTTCCGACCTCCAATCCTGACCTCCAATCCCTACCTCCTATCCCGTCCTCCTATCCAATACATCTATCCCAACCTCCTATCTCGACCTCCTATCCTGACCTCCTATCCCATCCTCATATCCCCTGCTCCTGTCTTGACCTCCTATCTCGACCTTCTATCCTGACCTTCTATCCCAATCTCCTATCCCGTCCTCCTATCCAGTCCATCTATCCCAGCCTCCTATCCCGACCTCCTATTCCGACCTCCTATCCTGTCCTCCTATCCCGTTCTCCTATCCCATCCTCCTATCGCAACCTTCTATCGCGACCTCCTATCCCGACCTGTAATATGTGTACCAGGTATTGAAATATCTCCAGCTGTACAGCTGTACAGAAGTTTTAAAAAAAAGCCCTGACCCTCACAAATGGGGGTAGTTAAGGGTTAAATTAACTATCCTATATTTTAAGTGGACATATAAGTAACATGTGGCCAAGTATTATGGAAATATCTCCAGCCGTTTGGAAGTTATGCAGTAACATATATTTCCCATTGACTTGTATGGGACTTTAAACATAAACCCCGCCCCTGGCAAATCTGGGTAGGTAAGGGTTAAATCACCTATCCTATGTTTGTTGTTGACATATAAGTAACATGTGTGCCAAATTTCATGTTAATATATTTAGCCGTTTGGACGTGATGCTGGAACATACACACATACATACACACATACATACACACACACACACACACACACACACGTTGAGTTTTATATATATATATAGATTCCTGGTTGCTACCAGTGATTTCGACTGTTTGTCTATCTTTGTGGTGGAAGCTGCCATTTTAGGAGATCCACTACTCACACAATCCCCTCTGAGTTGCTTTAGGAGACATTCTGTATTATCTATAGTGACCGGCGGTACTTCTGTAGGTCAGCAAAAAAGCATAAATATGGATTTACTATAACAATTCCTGACTTAGTAATCCAGTCTATCAGAGTTATTTCCTAGTTTATTTCAAAATGTAATGAAGTACTGTGGTGAAGTAGTAAACTGAATGTACACAAAAAGTAGTTCGAGTTGACTGTATATGTCCAGATTTAATAGTCAAACCTAAACCAGCATTTTAATAAATAATTTCAATGCATGGCCAGATAACAATCGGTATCGCATACACCAGATTTATTATATTAGTTCCAGCTTTAACAGCCCAGCATACAGTATAATCAAAATTCTTTCATAAACTATTTCAATGCCTGGCAATAGTCGACAAATCAACAAGGATGATTGGTTAGAGAAAAGAGGAAGCACAATAAGACCAAAGCTTGTAAGTGGATGTCTCCGATCTTACATCTATATCGTATTATTTATCTGACACTCACGAGTTGCCTTGCTGATCCAGATAGAGGCCATCCAGAATTGAGGCTGAAAATCATATAAAACAAATTACTCCATGGTTCTATACCTTTATAGATGGGGGGGGGGGGGGGGAGGTAAAGAGGGAAGGGCCATTGGACAACAAAACCCCTCAGAGGGGCCATCCCTGAAAATCCAAGTTAATAATATCACCTACTCTTAAATATCTCCGCCCCACGCCTCCCAAACCCCCAACATACAATAAACGTTCAATCAATACAAACCCCCACCCCTCAAAATAAATGTCCATTATGAGTTAACATCCTATCTTATGAAAGCAGTCCCACCGCCATCTCTCATAAAGTTCAATAGGAGCTAGAGTTGTACTCACAAAAAGACTCCATGCAGTGTAGGTGAGGGAGGACAGGTCCCGTCTGGATGAGGGTAATTTATATCTTAATTAGAACAACATATGGAGTCTCCGCCGCCCAGCATATGCAGGCAGCAGGGAGAAATTCACCACCGTAGCCGTCCACTTCCCGATCCCATTCGGCAGCACCATACCGCACATACCAGGAATTTCCAATTGCAGGCATAGCAGAAGCGGGACGACGAGGAGGGAGAGAGAGCGCTGGAGCAGCTGCTCAGGTCATGCAGTCAGGTGTGCTCTGTCACGATGCCGGCTGGCAGGAGGTGGATCCTCTGTGCCAGAGAGGGATAGCGAGGACCGTGCTAGTGGACCGGTTCTAAGACACTACTGGTTTTCACCAGAGCCCGCCGCAAAGCGGGATGGTCTTGCTGCGGCGGTAGTGACCAGGTCGTATCCACTAGCAACGGCTCACCTCTCTGGCTGCTGAAGATAGGCGAGGTACAAGGGAGTAGGCAGAAGCAAAGTCGGACGTAGCAGAAGGTCGGGGGCAGGCGGCAAGGTTCGTAGTCAGGGGAGATAGCAGAAGTTCTGGTACACAGGGTTTTAAACACACAAAACGCTTTCACTAGGCACAAGGGCAACAAGATCCGGCAAGGAAGTGCATGGGAGGAGGTTAGATATAGTCAGGGACCAGGTGGGAGCCAATTAAGCAAATTGGGCCAGGCACCAATCATTGGTGCACTGGCCCTTTAAGTCTCAGGGAGCTGGCGCGCGCGCGCCCTAGAGAGCGGAGCCGCGCGCGCCAGCACATGACAGCAGGGGACGGGAACGGGTAAGTGACCTGGGATGCGATTCGCGAGCGGGCGCGTCCCGCTGTGCGAATCGCATCCCCAACGGCCATGACAGAGCAGCGCTCCCGGTCAGCGGGACTGACCGGGGAGCTGCAGGGAGAAAGACGCCGTGAGCGCTCCGGGGAGGAGCGGGGACCCGGAGCGCTAGGCGTAACAGTACCCCCCCCTTAGGTCTCCCCTTCTCTTTATCGGGTAACTGCCTCCCCTGGGATGAGGACACCGGGAAAGGATGGAGGGATTCCTCAACGGCAGGCAGAACCGCAGGAGTAGGAATGGGGAGAGAGGGCAGAGGGCGAGACCTGGCACGGGGCAGTGTGACACCAGGACGAGGGCCATGAGGGGACACAGAAGCTTGCCTGATGGAACTGGGAGGGGGGGAGGGGCATTTCCTGTGGCAGGCAGAGTCCTTAATGACCTTAGGGGGACCGGATACAGGAGGAACCACAGGGTCACGGCAGGGAGTACTGGGAACCGGTTGAAGGCAGTCCTTGGAACAAGAGGGACCCCAACTCTTGATCTCCCCAGTGGACCAATCCAGGGTTGGGGAATGGTGTTGAAGCCAGGGTAGTCCAAGGAGAACTTCAGAAGTGCAATTAGGAAGGACAAAAAATACAATCTCCTCGTGATGAGGTCCGATGCACATTAGGAGGGGCTCCGTGCGGTAACGCACGGTGCAATCCAACCTGGCTCCGTTGACCGCGGAAATGAGGAGTGGCTTGACAAGACGGGTCACCGGAATGCGGAATTTATTCACAAAGGACTCCCGAATAAAATTCCCAGAAGCTCCAGAGTCCAGGCAGGCCACGGCTGAGAGGGGAGAGCTGGCTGAAGTGGAAATCCGAACAGGTACCGTGAGACGTGGAGAAGCCGACTTGGCATCAAGAGACGCCACACCCACGAGAGCTGGGTGCGAGCGTGCGTTTCCCAGACGTG
The DNA here is from genome assembly GCF_029499605.1 of Hyla sarda. Classification (NCBI taxonomy): domain Eukaryota; kingdom Metazoa; phylum Chordata; class Amphibia; order Anura; family Hylidae; genus Hyla; species Hyla sarda. The sequence continues at coordinate 164,914,451 of NC_079191.1, read as the reverse complement.
GAGGACGGATTGGGCAATCCACCAAAAAATGTTCAGTACTGGCACAGTACAGACAAAGATTCTCTTCCTTACGGCGATTCCTCTCTTCCAGGGTCAGGCGAGACCGATCCACTTGCATGGCCTCCTCGGCGGGAGGCCTAGGCGCAGATTGCAGTGGAGACTGTGGGAGAGGTGTCCAGAGATCTAAGTCTTTTTCCTGGCGGAGCTCTTGATGCCTCTCAGAAAAACGCATGTCAATGCGAGTGGCTAGATGAATGAGTTCATGCAGGTTAGCAGGAGTCTCTCGTGCGGCCAGAACATCTTTAATGTTGCTGGATAGGCCTTTTTTAAAGGTCGCGCAGAGAGCCTCATTATTCCAGGATAGTTCAGAAGCAAGAGTACGGAATTGTATGGCGTACTCGCCAACGGAGGAATTACCCTGGACCAGGTTCAGCAGGGCAGTCTCAGCAGAAGAGGCTCGGGCAGGTTCCTCAAAGACACTTCGAATTTCCGAGAAGAAGGAGTGTACAGAGGCAGTGACGGGGTCATCGCGGTCCCAGAGCGGTGTGGCCCATGACAGGGCTTTTCCAGACAGAAGGCTGACTACGAAAGCCACCTTAGACCTTTCAGTAGGAAACTGATCCGACATCATCTCCAAGTGCAAGGAACATTGCGAAAGAAAGCCACGGCAAAACTTAGAGTCCCCATTAAATTTGTCCGGCAAGGACAGGCGGAGGCTAGGAGCGGCCACTCGCCGCGGAAGGGGTGCTGGAGCTGGCGGAGGAGATGGTTGTTGCTGCTGTAGCTGCGACTGTACTTGCTGTAGTTGTGACTGGAGTTGCTGTGTCATGGTGGTCAAGTACGACAGCTGGTGATCTTGTTGCGCTATCTGTTGCGACTGCTGGGCGATCTGACGAGCTTGCTGGGCGACCAGCGTAGGGAGGTCAGCGACAACTGGCAGAGGAACTTCAGCGGGATCCATGGCCGGATCTACTGTCACGATGCCGGCTGGCAGGAGGTGGATCCTCTGTGCCAGAGAGGGATAGCGAGGACCGTGCTAGTGGACCGGTTCTAAGACACTACTGGTTTTCACCAGAGCCCGCCGCAAAGCGGGATGGTCTTGCTGCGGCGGTAGTGACCAGGTCGTATCCACTAGCAACGGCTCACCTCTCTGGCTGCTGAAGATAGGCGAGGTACAAGGGAGTAGGCAGAAGCAAAGTCGGACGTAGCAGAAGGTCGGGGGCAGGCGGCAAGGTTCGTAGTCAGGGGAGATAGCAGAAGTTCTGGTACACAGGGTTTTAAACACACAAAACGCTTTCACTAGGCACAAGGGCAACAAGATCCGGCAAGGAAGTGCATGGGAGGAGGTTAGATATAGTCAGGGACCAGGTGGGAGCCAATTAAGCAAATTGGGCCAGGCACCAATCATTGGTGCACTGGCCCTTTAAGTCTCAGGGAGCTGGCGCGCGCGCGCCCTAGAGAGCGGAGCCGCGCGCGCCAGCACATGACAGCAGGGGACGGGAACGGGTAAGTGACCTGGGATGCGATTCGCGAGCGGGCGCGTCCCGCTGTGCGAATCGCATCCCCAACGGCCATGACAGAGCAGCGCTCCCGGTCAGCGGGACTGACCGGGGAGCTGCAGGGAGAAAGACGCCGTGAGCGCTCCGGGGAGGAGCGGGGACCCGGAGCGCTAGGCGTAACATGCCCTTTTCCCATTTTTTAAAATAAAACAATGTAAGAAAAAAAATAATAATGCTATATGGTACCGTCATCGGGTGCATAAATTTCCGAACTATTAAAATATAAGGTTAGCTGAACTACATGGTCGATGAAGTACACGTAAAAAAATACCAAAATCCAAAATTGTGCATTTTTGGTCACTTCATATACCATAAAAAATTTATAAAAAGCGATCAAAATTCTCATTAAAACTAAAAGGGTACAGATAAAAACTACAGACCACAGTGCAAAAAATGAGCCATCATGTAGCCCGGTATGCGGAAAAATAAAAAAGTAATAGGGGTCAAAAGATGACAATTTTAAACATACTAATTTTGGTACATGTAATTACAGTGGGGCAAATAAGTATTTAGTCACCCACCAATTGTGCAAGTTCTCCCACTTAAAAAGATGATAGAGGCCTGTGATTTTCATCATAGGTATACCTCAACTATGAGAGACATAATGAGAAAAACAAAACAAAACATTAAATCACATTGCCTGATTTTTTAAGAATTTATTTGCTAATTATGGTGGAAAATAAGTATTTGGTCACCTACAAAAAACAGCAAGATTTCTGGCTCTCAAAGGCCTGTAACTTTCTCCTCTGTCCTCCACTTGTTACCTGTATTAAAGGCACCTTTTTGAATGTGTTATCAATATAAAAGACACCTGTCCACAACCTCAAACAGTCACACTCCAAACTCCACTATGGCCAAGACCAAAGACCTGTCGAAGGACACCAGAAACAAAATTGCAGACCTGCACCAGGCTGGGAAGACTGAATCTGCAATAGGCAAGCAGCTGGGTGTGAAAAAATCAATTGTGGGAGCAATTATTAGAAAATGGAAGACATACAAGACCACTGATAATTTCCCTATATCTGGGATTCCACGCAAGATCTCACCCTGTGGTGTCAAAATGAAAAATGATCACAAGAATGGTGAGCAAAATCCCAGAACCACATGTGGGGGGGGGGGGGAAGACCTAGTGAATGACCTGTAGAGAGCTGGGACCAAAGTAACAAAGGCTACCATCAGCAACACACTATGCCGCCAGGGACCCAAACCATACAGTGCCAGACGTGTCCCCCTGCTTAAGCCAGTACATGTCCGGGCCCGTCTGAAGTTTGCTAGAGAGCATTTGGATGATCCAGAAGAGGTTTGGGAGAAAGTCATATGGTCAGATGAAACAAAAGTAGAACTTTTTGGTAAAAACTCAACTCGTCGTGTTTAACCCCTTAAGGACAATGGACGTACTCCTACGCCCCCGTTTCCGAGTCCTTAAGGACCGAGGACGTAGGAGTACGTCCTGTCCTTTCCCGGCCCCCTGCCGCTAGCCGGAGGGGAGCCGGTGCCCGATGCCTGCTGAAATCGTTCAGCAGGCATCGCGGCATATCGCCCAGGGGGGTCATTATGCCCCCCCATGTCGGCGATGGCCGCAGATCGCTGGACAATTCAGTCCAGCGATCTGCGGCGATTCCGGGTCAATCGGGTCTCCAGTGACCCGGTGACCCGGAATTACTGGCTGATCGGGGCCGTCAGAGACGTCCCCGAACAGCCAGAGCCTGCAGGGGTGAGGTGGCACTGGTGCCACCTCACGATCGCCCTGATTCGTCGGCCGGATTACCGGCCGACGAATCAGGGCGCCTGCTGCGGGTGTCACTCCCGCACCCGCTCCGCCCCTCTTCAGGAGGACGTGAGCGGGTGCGGGACGTGCACCCCTGGTGCTGGGGACCCCGATCCCCGGCGTTAATGTTGGGATCGGGGCCCCAGGAGCGACGACGGCGGCGGCGGCGGGACTGACCTGTGCGGCGATCAAGCAGCAGCAGGAGGTGAGTGACAGCCTCCTGCTGTTGCTTAGCAACAGCTCCCAGCATGCAGAAAGCGCATGCTGGGAGCTGTAGTTATGCAACAGCAGGAGGCAGACCACCACAACTCCCAGCATGCACTTATGGGCATGCTGGGACTTATGGTTTTGCAACAGCTGGAGGCACATTCTTTCTATGGAAAAGTGTACCTTCAGCTGTTGTGTAACTACAACTCCCAGCTTGCACAAACAGCTTAAGTGCATGCTGGGAGTTGTAGTGGTGCATCTGGTGGTTGCATAACTACAACTCCCAGCATGCCCGTTGGCTGTCGGTGACTGCTGAGAGTTGTAGTTTTGCAACAGCTGAAGGCACACTGAGTTAAGTAGCAAACCAGTGTGTCTCCAGCTGTTGCATAACTACAATCCCCAGCATCCCCAGCCAAAGTAGTATGCCTCCCGCTGTTGCATAACTACAACACCCAGCATGCCCTTCCGCTGTCCGTACATGCTGGGGGTTGTAGCTTTTGCAACAGCTGAAGGCACACTGGTTGCAAAAGACTGAGTTTGTTGCCAAACTCGGTGTTTCACAACCTGTTTGTCTCCAGCTGTTGCAAAACTACAACTCCCAGCATGCACTGATAGACCGTACATGCTGGGAGTTGTAGTTTTGCAACAGCTGGATGTTCCCCCCCCCCAATGTGAATGTACAGGGTACACTCACATGGGCGGAGGATTACAGTAAGTATCCGGCTGCAAGTTTGAGCTGCAGCAAATTTTCTGCTGCAGCTCAAGCTGCCAGCGAGAAACTACTGTGAACCCCCCGCCCGTGCGACTGTACCCTAAAAACACTACACTACACTAACACAAAAAATAAAATAAAAAGTAAAAAACACTACATATACACATACCCCTACACAGCCCCCCTCCCCTCCCCAATAAAAATGAAAAACGTCTGGTACGCCACTGTTTCCAAAACGGAGCCTCCAGCTGTTGCAAAACAACTACTCCCAGTATTACCAGATAGCCACTGACTGTCCAGGCATGCTGGGACTTTTACAACAGCTGGAGGCACCCTATTTGGGAATCACTGGCGTAGAATACCCCTATGTCCACCCCTATGCAATCCCTAATTTAGGCCTCAAATGCGCATGGCGCTCTCACTTTGGAGCCCTGTCGTATTTCAAGGCAACAGTTTAGGGCCACATATGGGGTATCGCCGTACTCGGGAGAATTTGTGTTACAAATTATGAGGGGTATTTTCTGCTATTACCCTTTTTAAAAATCTAAAATTTTGGGGAAACCAACATTTTAGGTAAAATTTTTTTTTTTTTTTTACATATGCAAAAGTTGTGAATCACCTGTGGGGTATTAAGGTTCACATTACCCCTTGTTACGTTCCCCGAGGGGTCTAGTTTCCAAAATGGTATGCCATGTGTTTTTTTTTGCGGTTCTGGCACCATAGGGGCTTCCTAAATGCGGCATGCCCCCAGAGCAAAATTTGCTTTCAAAAAGCCAAATGTGACTCCTTCTCTTCTGAGACCTGTAGTGCGCCAGCAGAGCACTTCTCACCCCCATATGGGGTGTTTTCTGAATCGGGAGAAATTGGGCTTCAAATTTTGGGGGGTATTTTCTGCTATTACCCTTTTTAAAAATGTAAAAATTTTGGGAAACCAAGCATTTTAGGTAAAAAAAATAATTTTTTTTTAACATATGCAAAAGTCGTGAAACACCTGTAGGGTATTAAGGTTCACTTTACCCCTTTTTACGTTCCCCGAGGGGTCTGGTTTCCAAAATGGTATGCCATGTGGGTTTTTTTTGCGGTTCTGGCACCATAGGGGCTTCCTAAATTCGGCATGCCCCCAGAGCAAAATTTGCTTTCAAAAAGCCAAATGTGACTCCTTCTCTTCTGAGACCTGTAGTGCGCCAGCAGAGCACTTCTCACCCCCATATGGGGTGTTTTCTGAATCGGGAGAAATTGGGCTTCAAATTTTGGGAGGTATTTTCTGCTATTACCCTTTTTAAAAATGTAAAAATTTTGGGAAACCAAGCATTTTAGATAAAAAAAATAATTTTTTTTTAACATATGCAAAAGTCGTGAAACACCTGTAGGCTATTAAGGTTCACTTTACCCCTTTTTACGTTCCCCGAGGGGTCTGGTTTCCAAAATGGTATGCCATGTGGTTTTTTTTTGCGGTTCTGGCACCATAGGGGCTTCCTAAATGCGGCATGCCCCCAGAGCAAAATTTGCTTTCAAAAAGCCAAATGTGACTCCTTCTCTTCTGAGACCTGTAGTGCGCCAGCAGAGCACTTCTCACCCCCATATGGGGTGTTTTCTGAAGCGGGAGAAATTGGGCTTCAAATCTTGGGGGGTATTTTCTGCTATTATACTTTTTAAAAATGTAACATTTTTGGGAAACCAAGCATTTTAGGTAAAACATTTTTTTTTTTTTTTACATATGCAAAAGTCGTGAATCACCTGTGGGGTATTAAGGTTCACTTTACCCCTTGTTACGTTCCCTGAGGGGTCTAGTTTCCAAAATGGTATGCCATGTGGTTTTTTTTTGCTGTCCTGGCACCATATGGGCTTCCTAAAGGTGACATGCCCCCCAAAAACCATTTGTCGCTCCTTCCCTTCTGAGCCCTCTACTGCGCCCGCTGAACAATTAACATAGACATATGAGGTATGTGCTTACTCGAGAGAAATTGGGTTTCAAATACAAGTAAAAATTTTCTCCTTTTTACCCCTTGCAAAAATTCAAAAATTGGGTTTACAAGAACATGCGAGTGTAAAAAATGAAGATTGTGAATTTTCTCCTTCACTTTTCTGCTATTCCTGTGAAACACCTAAAGGGTTAATACACTTATTGAATGTCATTTTGAATACTTTGGGGGGTGTAGTTTTTATAATGGGGTCATTTATGGGGTATTTCTAATATGAAGACCCTTCAAATCCACTTCAAACCTGAACTGGTCCATGAAAAATAGCGAGTTTGAAAATTTTGTGAAAAATTTCGAAATTGCTGCTGAACTTTGAAGCCCTCTGGTGTCTTCCAAAAGTAAAAACTCATACATTTTATGATGAAAACATAAAGTAGACATATTGTATATGTGAACCCAAAAATGTTTTATTTTGAATATCCATTTTCCTTACAATCAGAGAGCTTCAAAGTTAGAAAAATGCAAAATTTTCACTTTTTTCATCAAATTTTGGGATTTTTCACCAAGAAAGGATGCAAATTACCATAAAATTTTACCACTAAGTTAAAGTAGAATATGTCACGAAAAAACAATCTCGGAATCAGAATGATAACTAAAAGCATTCCAGAGTTATTAATGTTTAAAGTGACAGTGGTCAGAATTGCAAAAAACGCTCTGGTCCTTAAGGTGTAAAATGGCCTGGTCCTTAAGGGGTTAAAGGAGAAAGAATGCTGAGTTGCATCCAAAGAACATCTTACCTACTGTGAAGCATGGGGTTGGAAACATCATGCTTTGGGTTTTTTTTTTCATGAAAAGGGACAAGGACGACTGATCCGTGTAAAGGAAAAAATGAATGGGGCCATGTATCGTAAGATTTTGAGTGATTTGCCATTATACATTAATGGCAACTGATAATATACCTACGACAAGGACTAATTCACAATAAATCAAATATATCCATCAGTCAATCTTATCTTCAACTCCACTTGATTTTATTTTGATTTGCTTCTTAAGAATATTCCCAGCCCTATGGTTTTCTTATACAACTATGCCGATAGATGATTTGATCTTTCCCTTCATCTAAAGAGAAATAATATTGTCTGATCAAGCTCCTAAAATGTGCTCTGCTATAGTGCTATGACTTATGTGATAATGGGTAGGTATCCAGTGTGGTGCTAAGAATTTGGTATTTCACAACAAATATCAACAGTGACATCCATTAACACAGTGATTACTTTACCTCACAATGTGTCTTCCCTAAAAATGTCAGTATGATAAATTGTTCCCCCATTCACCATTAAATTATACCTGGCTATTCGATGCTGACATATCATTGCTACTGCAGACGCACCTGCATATTTTCGTCCTTTGTTGTGCTTGAGAGAAATGTCATGTATGAGGATGACCTGTTTATTGACATATAGAAGTGGATTCATATGTATTCCTGTAACTTCATCTAACAGTGTTTGACAGGTGGTCCATCATTTGGACTTAAAGGTAAGAACAGTAAAGGGCTGTGGGGAACCTGATATTGGAAGCAAACAGGATATGTGTACAATGAGATAGGAAGAATACTGCAGAATACCTAAATATCCATATGATAGCTTATATTTTGCGCCACCAATTCTACTTTGTAAGGACATTAGTCATTTTATTAAAAAATCTATGCCGAAACGGAAAAAAAAAATAATGTGACAAAATTGGAGAAAAGCTGCAATTTTGTAACTTTTGGGGGCTTCAGTTTCTACGCAGTACATTTTTCGGTAAAATGACATCTTCTGTAGGTCCATTAAAATGATACCCTACTTATATAAGTTTGATTTTGTCGTACTTCTGGAAAAAAATGAAAACTACATGCAGGAAAATTTATACATTTAAAATTGTCATCTTCTGATCCCTATAGGGGAGATTTAATACAACCTGTGCAAAGGAAAAGTTGCCCATAGCAACCAATCAGATTGCTTCTTTCATTTTTCAGAGGCCTTGTTAAAAATGAAAGAATTGAGCTGATTGGTTGCTAGGGGCAACTGGGCAACTTTTCCTCTGGACAGGTTTTGAGAAATCTCCCCCTATAACTTTTTTATTTTTCTGCCTATGAGGTGGTATGAGAGCTAATTTTTTGCACCGTGATCTGAAGTTTTTAGCGGTACAATTTTTGTATTGATTGGACTTTTTGATCGCTTATTATTCATATTTTCATGATATAAAAAGTGACCAAAAATATACTATTTTTGATTTTGGAATTTTTTGGCGCGCACACCATTGACTGTGCGGTTTAATTAATGATATATTTTTATAATTCGGACATTTCCGCATGCAGGGATACTACATATGTTTATTTTTATTTACACTTTTTTTAATGGGAAAAGGGGGGTGATTCAAACTTTTATTAGGGAATGAATAAATTAAATGATCTTTATTAACCCCTTATGGACCATAGTTTTTTCCGTTTTTGCACTTAAATTTTTTCCTCCTTACCTTTAAAAATCATAACTCTTTAAATTTTGCACCTAAAAATCCATAATTTTTGGGGGCTTCTTTTTCTACGCAGAACATTTTTCGGTAAAAATTACACATTCTCTTTATTCTGTAGGTCAATACGATTAAAATGATACCCTAAGGTTTGATTTTGTCGTACTTCTGAAAAAAAAATCATAACTACATGCAGGAAAATTTATACGTTTAAAATTGTCATCTTCTGACCCCTATAACTTTTTTATTTTTCCTCATATGGGGCAGTATGAGGGCTCATGATCCGTGATCTGAAGTTTTTAGCGGTACCATTTTTGTATTGATCGGACTTGTTGATCGCTTTTTATTAATTTTTTCATTATATAAAAAGTGACCAAAAATACACTATTTTGGCCTTTGGAATTTTTTTGCGCATACGCCATTGACTGTGCAGTTTAATTTATGACATATTTTTATAATTCAGAAATTTCCGCACGCGGCGATACCACAAATGTTCATTTTTATTTTTATTTACACAGTTTTTTTTTTTAAATGGGAAAAGGGGGTGATTCAAACTTTTAATAGGGGAGGGGTTAAATGATCTTTATTCACTTTTTTTTCACTTTTTTTTTGCAATGTTATAGCTCCTATAGGGGGCTATAACACTGCACACACTGATCTTTTACATTGATCACTGGTTTCTAATAGGAATCCAGTGATCAATGATTCTGCCACTTGACTGCTCATGCCTGGATCTCAGGCACTGAGTAATCATTCGGCGATCGGACACCAGGAGGCAGGTAGGGACCCTCCTCGTGTCCCACAGCTGTTCAGGATGCCGCGATTTCGCCGCAGTTATCCCAAACAGCCCCCTGAGCTAACCGGCAGTGATTTACTTTCACTTTAGATGCGGCGTTCAACTTTGAATGCTGCGTCTAAAGGGTTAACAGCGCGCGGCACCGCGATCATTGCCGCAAGCTATTAGCCACGGGTCCCGGCCGTTGTTAGAGGCCGGGCCCGACCCGCTATGACGCGGGGCCACGTCGTGGTATGTCCTTGGTCCTTAAGTGGTTAAAGGGGTATTCCAGAAAAAAACGTTTTTTTATATATCAACTGGCTCCAGAAAGTTAAACAGATTTGTAAATTACCTCTATTAAGTTAAATTGTTGTTGCTTTCTGTCTGGCAACAGTGCTCTCTGCTGACATCTCTGCTTGTCTCGGGAACTGCACAGAGTAGAAGAGGTTTGCTATGGGGATTTGCTTCTAAACTGGGTGGTTCCTGAGACACGTGTCATCAGAGAAAAGAACAACTCAACTTCAGAAGCTCATAAGTACTGAAAGGATGAAGATTTTTAACCCCTTAAGGACACATGACGTACTGGAACGTCATGTGTCCACTCCCGATCTATATCACGGGGCCCGGCCTCTAACAACGGCCGGGACCCATGGCTAATAGCGCGCGGCATTGATCGCGGTGCCGCACGCTATTAACCCTTTATACGCAGTGTTCAAAGTTGAACGCCGCGTATAAAGTGAAAGTGAAACCATGTCGGTTAGCTCAGTGGGCTGTTCAGGATAGCCGCGGCAAAATCGCGGCATTCCGAACAGCTAACAGGACAGCAGGAGGGTCCCTACCTGCCTCCTCGTTGTCCGATCGCCGAATGACTGCTCAGTGCCTGAGACCCAGGCATGAGCAGTCAAGCGGCAGAATCATCGATCACTGGTTTCCTAAGAGAAACCAGTGATCAATGTAAAAGATCAGTGTGTGCAGTGTTATAGGTCCCTATGGGGCCTATAACACTGCAAAAAAAAGTGAAAAAAAGGTGAATAAAGATCATTTAACCCCTTCCCTATTAAAAGTTTGAATCACCCCCCTTTTCCCATAAAAAAAAACACAGTGTAAATAAAAATAAACATATATGGTATTGCCGCGTGCGGAAATGTTCGAATTATAAAAATATATTGTTAATTAAACCGCACGGTCAATGGCGTACACGCAAATAAATTCCAAAGTCCAAAATAGTGCATTTTTGGTAACTTTTTATATCATGGAAAAATTAATAAAAAATGATCAATAAGTCTTACCGTTAAAAACTTCAGATCACGGCGCAAAAAATGAGCCCTTATACTACCCCATACGCGGAAAAATAAAAAAGTTATAGGGGTCAGAAGATGACAATTTTAAACGTATTTATTTTCCTGCATGAAGTTATGATTTTTTCCAGAAGTACGACACAGTCAAACCTATATAAGTAGGGTATCATTTCAATCGTATGAACCTACAGAATAAAGATAAGGTGGAATTTTTACAGAAAAATGTACTACGGAGAAACGGAAGCCCCCAAAAATTCCAAAACCACAGGTTTTTTTTCTTTCAATTTTGTCTCACAATGATTTTTTTTTTCCGTTTCACAGTAGATTTTTGGGAAAAATGACTGACGTCATTACAAAGTAGAATTGGTGGCACAAAAAATAATCAATCATATGGATTTTTAGGTACAAAAGAGTTATGATTGCAAGGAGCAAAAAACGAAAATGCAAAAACGGAAAACCCCCCGGTCCTTAAGGGGTTAAATAGAAGTCATTTACAAATCTGTTTAACTTTTTTTTTTTTTACAATGTTATAGCCCCCATAGGGGGCTATTACATTGCACACACTGATCTTTTACATTGATCTTTGATATCCCATAGGATAACACAGATCAATGATTCTGCCCCTTAACTGCTCTTGTCTGGATTTCAGGAACGGAGAAGTCATTCGGCGATCGGACACACAGGAGGAAGGAAAGGGAGCCTCCACATGTCCTCCAATAGAAAGAAGGGTCCCGGCACTCAGAAGTTTTTTGAAGTCTCAAAGGTTTTTATTTATGCAACATGCATAGCATACAAGGTAGGTACGCGTTACGGCTCAATAGCCTTTGTCAACCAGTACAGGTAACTGTTAGAATGCACCTTATATAATTACATCCGGTTCACAGGTACCACGTCACTAATTACTATCATTCAAAGCACATGATGTACTGTGAAGATGTATACATATTGAAAACAATATAAAATGAAAAAAGTAAGAAGACAAATCATTAATAGGAAATTTTTCATAGCGGAGATTTCCGTAGAATGCAGATTCATTTTCCGCTCTGTAAAGAAATTAGCAAATATATACATTAACTAATGCCATTCAGGTCAACATATATCTATAATAGTCGTGAAAGTTCATAATCGCGGTTCATACCGCGTGGCTCCAGAGTCCCTAAACGGTGTATCCAAAACGCTTCCTTCTGGATGAGTAATTTTTTAATATCACCACCTCTCCGTGGTTGCACGACCTCATCAATCACCTGATACTGTAATTGTGATATGGAATGGTTTTTATTGCTGAAATGTGCAGGGATGGGGAGAAGAAGATTTTGGCATCTGATACTTGATTTATGGCGATTAATGCGGTCTCCCACCCGCTGGGTGGTCTCCCCCACGTATAGGAGACCGCACGGGCATTTTATTATGTATATGACATTACGAGATTGGCATGTGAAAAATTTGGTAATGGGGAATTTTTTTCCGGAATATGGATGTGTAATTTGGTTGCCTTTGATCACATTGCTACATTGGGCGCAGTTCAAACACGGATAAGTACCGGTGCGTTGTGTTCCTAAAAAACTTTGGCGACTTTTTTGTTTACCCCCAATGTCTGCTCTTATTAAAGTGTCTTTGATATTTTTAGATCGTTTATTGCAGATCAATGGTGGGGTTTTAAATTCTTCTATTTGGGGGTAAGATTTCTGAAGTATGTTCCAATAATTTTTTACAATCTTATCTATTTTGAATGTAAGGGGATGGTATGTTCGAATGAATGGAATAATTTTGGTTTGCTTGTTACGTTTTTCTACATTATAAGGGTAGGAGGTAACGGTGGGTTGGAGAACTTTATTGGGGTAACCCCTTCTGCTAAATTTGTCCTCCAATTCTTTACATCTCACAGCACGTAATTCGGGGTCCGTCACTATCCTTTCTATTCTTTTTTTCTGAGAGATGGGAATAGATTTTTTCATGGAAGGGGGGTGGGCACTGGTGTAATGAAGTAAGCTATTTTTATCAGTGGGCTTACGGTATAGATCTGTACAGAGGCCTCCTTTTCCATCTTTCTGAATGAGTGTATCTAAAAAACTGACTTGTCGTTGGTCAGCCATCATGGTAAATTTTAATTCTACTCTTATGTTGTTAATAAAAGAAAAAAACTCATCCAGTGTCGCACGTGGCCCCTCCCAAATGCATACAATGTCGTCAATAAATCGTCGCCAAATAATGGCATGTTTTTTAAAAAGATCATGTGAGTACACATATTGATATTCAAAATGCGACATGTATGCATTTGCATATGGAGGGGCCACGTTCGCTCCCATCGCCGAACCCCTACATTGCAAATAGTATGTATCTTCAAACAAAAAGTAATTCTCTCTCAGAACAATATTCAACAGGTCAAGAAAAAAGTTTTTTTGTAACTCATTATAATCACTTTGGTCAAGAATCCACTTAGTGGCCTCACAACCCCTATCATGTTCAATTGCAGTGTACAAACCAACTACATCAATGGTAACTAGCCATGTTTCACCTGTTATGTTTGTTACCCCTGACAACACCTTCAAAAAATCACCGGTATCCAATAAAAATGCAGGAGTTTTCTGGATCAAAGGAGTTAACATCTTCTCCAATAAAACAGAAAGTGGGGAAAGTACAGAGTGCATGGAGGAGACAATAGGGCGTCCCGGGGGATCGACCAAACTTTTATGAACCTTGGGCAAGATATAAAATACAGGTGTTATTGGATTCTGTATTTGTAAATAAGTGCACATCTTTTCATCGATCACCCCAAGGTCCCTATGTCTCTCTACCATGGACCTGATCTTTTTCTGAGTTTTACCCAGAGGGTTATTTTCAAGTGGTAAATAAGTACCTGTGTCTGACAGCTGCCACATCACGTAACAAGCAAACCAAAATTATTCCATTCATTCGAACATACCATCCCCTTACATTCAAAATAGATAAGATTGTAAAAAATTATTGGAACATACTTCAGAAATCTTACCCCCAAATAGAAGAATTTAAAACCCCACCATTGATCTGCAATAAACGATCTAAAAATATCAAAGACACTTTAATAAGAGCAGACATTGGGGGTAAACAAAAAAGTTGCCAAAGTTTTTTAGGAACACAACGCACCGGTACTTATCCGTGTTTGAACTGCGCCCAATGTAGCAATGTGATCAAAGGCAACCAAATTACACATCCATATTCCGGAAAAAAATTCCCCATTACCAAATTTTTCACATGCCAATCTCGTAATGTCATATACATAATAAAATGCCCGTGCGGTCTCCTATACGTGGGGGAGACCACCCAGCGGGTGGGAGACCGCATTAATCGCCATAAATCAAGTATCAGATGCCAAAATCTTCTTCTCCCCATCCCTGCACATTTCAGCAATAAAAACCATTCCATATCACAATTACAGTATCAGGTGATTGATGAGGTTGTGCAACCACGGAGAGGTGGTGATATTAAAAAATTACTCATCCAGAAGGAAGCGTTTTGGATACACCGTTTAGGGACTCTGGAGCCGCGCGGTATGAACCGCGATTATGAACTTTCACGACTATTATAGATATATGTTGACCTGAATGGCATTAGTTAATGTATATATTTGCTAATTTCTTTACAGAGCGGGAAATGAATCTGCATTCTACGGAAATCTCCGCTATGAAAAATTTCCTATTAATGATTTGTATTCTTACTTTTTTCATTTTATATTGTTTTCAATATTGTTACGCCTAGCGCTCCGGGCCCCCGCTCCTCCCCGGAGCGCTCACGGCGTCTTTCTCCCTGCAGCTCCCCGGTCAATCCCGCTGACCGGGAGCGCTGCTCTGTCATGGCCGTTGGGGATGCGATTCGCACAGCGGGACGCGCCCGCTCGCGAGTCGCATCCCAGGTCACTTACCCGTTCCCGTCCCCTGCTGTCATGTGCTGGCGCGCGCGGCTCCGCTCTCTAGGGCGCGCGCGCGCCAGCTCCCTGAGACTTAAAGGGCCAGTGCACCAATGATTGGTGCCTGGCCCAATTAGCTTAATTGGCTCCCACCTGCTCCCTGGCTATATCTGGTCTCCTCCCATGCACTCCCTTGCCGGATCTTGTTGCCCTTGTGCCTAGTGAAAGCGTTTTGTGTGTTTAAAGCCTGTGTACCAGAACTTCTGCTATCCACCCTGACTACGAACCTTGCCGCCTGCCCCCGACCTTCTGCTACGTCCGACCTTGCTTCTGTCTACTCCCTTGTACCGCGCCTATCTTCAGCAGTCAGAGAGGTGAGCCGTTGCTAGTGGATACGACCTGGTCACTACCGCCGCAGCAAGACCATCCCGCTTTGCGGCGGGCTCTGGTGAAAACCTGTAGTGGCTTAGAACCGGTCCACTAGCGCGGTCCTCGCCATCCCTCTCTGGCACAGAGGATCCACTACCTGCCAGCCGGCATCGTGACAGTAGATCCGGCCATGGATCCCGCTGAAGTTCCTCTGCCAGT
This sequence comes from Hyla sarda, assembly GCF_029499605.1. Taxonomy (NCBI): domain Eukaryota; kingdom Metazoa; phylum Chordata; class Amphibia; order Anura; family Hylidae; genus Hyla; species Hyla sarda. The sequence goes on along the minus strand of NC_079191.1, from coordinate 164,899,231 downwards.
TGTCGCTGACCTCCCTACGCTGGTCGCCCAGCAAGCTCGTCAGATCGCCCAACAAGATCACCAGCTGTCGTACTTGACCACCATGACACAGCAACTCCAGTCACAACTACAGCAAGTACAGTCACAGCTACAGCAGCAACAACCATCTCCTCCGCCAGCTCCTGCACCCCTTCCGCAGCGAGTGGCCACTCCTAGCCTCCGCCTGTCCTTGCCGGACAAATTTAATGGGGACTCTAAGTTTTGCCGTGGCTTCCTTTCGCAATGTTCCCTGCACTTGGAGATGATGTCGGACCAGTTTCCTACAGAAAGGTCTAAGGTGGCTTTCGTAGTCAGCCTTCTGTCTGGAAAAGCTCTGTCATGGGCCACACCGCTCTGGGACCGCAATGACCCCGTCACTGCCTCTGTACACTCCTTCTTCTCGGAAATTCGAAGTGTCTTTGAGGAACCTGCCCGAGCCTCTTCTGCTGAGACTGCCCTGCTGAACCTGGTCCAGGGTAATTCCTCCGTTGGCGAGTACGCCATACAATTCCGTACTCTTGCTTCTGAACTATCCTGAAATAATGAGGCTCTCTGCGCGACCTTTAAAAAAGGCCTATCCAGCAACATTAAAGATGTTCTGGCCGCACGAGAGACTCCTGCTAACCTGCATGAACTCATTCATCTAGCCACTCGCATTGACATGCGTTTTTCTGAGAGGCATCAAGAGCTCCGCCAGGAAAAAGACTTAGATCTCTGGACACCTCTCCCACAGTCTCCACTGCAATCTGCGCCTAGGCCTCCCGCCGAGGAGGCCATGCAAGTGGATCGGTCTCGCCTGACCCTGGAAGAGAGGAATCGCCGTAAGGAAGAGAATCTTTGTCTGTACTGTGCCAGTACTGAACATTTTTTGGTGGATTGCCCAATCCGTCCTCCACGTCTGGGAAACGCACGCTCGCACCCAGCTCTCGTGGGTGTGGCGTCTCTTGATGCTAAGTCGGCTTCTCCACGTCTCACGGTGCCTGTTCGGATTTCTACTTCAGCCAGCTCTCCCCTCTCAGCCGTGGCCTGCCTGGACTCTGGAGCTTCTGGGAATTTTATTCGGGAGTCCTTAGTGAATAAATTCCGCATTCCGGTGACCCGTCTTGTCAAGCCACTCCACATTTCCGCGGTCAACGGAGCCAGGTTGGATTGCACCGTGCGTTACCGCACGGAGCCCCTCCTAATGTGCATCGGACCTCATCACGAGGAAATTGTATTTTTTGTCCTTCCTAATTGCACTTCTGAAGTTCTCCTTGGACTACCCTGGCTTCAACACCATTCCCCAACCCTGGATTGGTCCACTGGGGAGATCAAGAGTTGGGGTCCCTCTTGTTCCAAGGACTGCCTTCAACCGGTTCCCAGTACTCCCTGCCGTGACCCTGTGGTTCCTCCTGTATCCGGTCCCCCTAAGGTCATTAAGGACTCTGCCTGCCACAGGAAATGCCTCTCCCCCCCTCCCAGTCCCATCAGGCAAGCCTCTGTGTCCCCTCATGGCCCTCGTCCTGGTGTCACACTGCCCCGTGCCAGGTCTCGCCCTCTGCCCTCTCTCCCCATTCCTACTCCTGCTGTTCTGCCTGCCGTTGAGGAATCCCTCCATCCTTTCCCGGTGTCCTCATCCCAGGGGAGGCAGTTACCGGACAAAGAGAAGGGGAGACCTAAGGGGGGGGTACTGTTACGCCTAGCGCTCCGGGCCCCCGCTCCTCCCCGGAGCGCTCACGGCGTCTTTCTCCCTGCAGCTCCCCGGTCAATCCCGCTGACCGGGAGCGCTGCTCTGTCATGGCCGTTGGGGATGCGATTCGCACAGCGGGACGCGCCCGCTCGCGAGTCGCATCCCAGGTCACTTACCCGTTCCCGTCCCCTGCTGTCATGTGCTGGCGCGCGCGGCTCCGCTCTCTAGGGCGCGCGCGCGCCAGCTCCCTGAGACTTAAAGGGCCAGTGCACCAATGATTGGTGCCTGGCCCAATTAGCTTAATTGGCTCCCACCTGCTCCCTGGCTATATCTGGTCTCCTCCCATGCACTCCCTTGCCGGATCTTGTTGCCCTTGTGCCTAGTGAAAGCGTTTTGTGTGTTTAAAGCCTGTGTACCAGAACTTCTGCTATCCACCCTGACTACGAACCTTGCCGCCTGCCCCCGACCTTCTGCTACGTCCGACCTTGCTTCTGTCTACTCCCTTGTACCGCGCCTATCTTCAGCAGTCAGAGAGGTGAGCCGTTGCTAGTGGATACGACCTGGTCACTACCGCCGCAGCAAGACTATCCCGCTTTGCGGCGGGCTCTGGTGAAAACCTGTAGTGGCTTAGAACCGGTCCACTAGCGCGGTCCTCGCCATCCCTCTCTGGCACAGAGGATCCACTACCTGCCAGCCGGCATCGTGACAAATATGTATACATCTTCACAGTACATCATGTGCTTTGAATGATAGTAATTAGTGACGTGGTACCTGTGAACCGGATGTAATTATATAAGGTGCATTCTAACAGTTACCTGTACTGGTTGACAAAGGCTATTGAGCTGTAACGCGTACCTACCTTGTATGCTATGCATGTTGCATAAATAAAAACCTTTGAGACTTCAAAAAACTTCTGAGTGCCGGGACCCTTCTTTCTATTGGATTCTTGCTACATTGGTCCTCGGGCACCAACTATTGGTTGCAGTGCCGACCTTCTTGGGATTTGGCTCCACATGTCCTCCAGCTGTTCAGGATGCCGCAATTTTGCCGCGGCAGTCCCGAACAGCCCACTGAGCTAGCCAGGGGTAGTTTACTTTCACTTCAGATGCGGCGATCAGCTTCCCAATGTCCTGGGTCATTAAGGGGTTAAGGAGGTTTTCAGAAATTTTCCCTTTGCTTCTTCTGCCCTCACTTCCTGTATTTTGTCTCTGCACAGAAACATACAGTCAATAGCTGCAGAGACAGCAATTCTCACCCAAAAATAGACACTTTTTTCACCAATGTATATCGCAAATATACATATAGGTCCTCATTAACTAAGCTAAAACCGAATTTTTGTCCGGTTATTCCAAGTCATTTTGGCGCATAGTGTCTGTGACATGTCCGCGCCAGGAAAATCCGACAAACCCCGACATTGCACTGTGAAAAGCTGAAAAAGGGGTGTGGTCTGTCGCAAAATGGTCGGTTAGAAAAGGGTAGTGGTTTCACAACCCACATTTACTACTGAAATCACAACAAATTTTGTGAATAAATGGCTGATAAATGATTTTTGCCTTCCAAGTCTGTACCTTTAATATAGTCGCAACAATAAAGCTTAAAGGGGTCCTCCGCCCCTAGACATCTTATCCCCTATCCAAAGGCCCCTCAGGCCCCTGCATCGCCAGTCATCAAGCACAGATGACAGAGGGTGCTGCAGAAGAGATTGCGGGGGTTCCAAGCGACGGGACCCCCCCCCCCCCCGATCTCTTCTGTAGCACCCTCTGTCCTCTTGTGCATGGAGCAAGCTTCATTCGTGCCTGACGACTGGCGATGCAGGGGCCGGAGGCTCGTGACATCATGGCCCCGCTCCTTCTTACATCACGCCCCACCTCCTTAATGCAAGTCTATGGGAGGGGGCATGGCGGATAGGGGATAAGATGTCTAGGGGTGGAGTACCCCTTCAAGGCCCCTTTCATACTGCTGTTGTGCCCCGTTGAAAAAGGTCTGTTAGGCACTTTTTTTCTTGAGCCTTTAATGTCCGTTATCTGGATGGGGCATAACAGGTCCCGACAGATGCCATTTACTATTATGGGGTCCACCGGGTGCCGTTGTTTCTTGACAGGAATAGCAAGAGGAAAAAGTTGCATGATGTATTTTTTATCCCGCTATTCTCCATGTACCCTGACATCCCTTGCACTGCCGTGTCACAACGGCAGTGTGAAATAAGTCTTATTTTGTGTTGGAGAGTGCCAGAACAGTTATAATTTTTCTATGAATTCTAGTGGCCAACTAGAATTTAGTGCAACATAATACAGAGCAGCTGGTCTTTACTTATCTTGCACTTGTCCTAGGCCTCACATGTTGTACTTATTTTGGTACCTATTTTACCTACAGTAAGTATTCGTGCAATTAGGAATGAGCGAATCAAATCTGACAAATCCAAATTCCTTACGACTTTCAGGAAAAATTTGATTCGTAACGAATAAGAATATCGCCACAATTCGATGAAACAAATAGCTTCATTAAACTCCATTCAGTGCAGTCCAGGCTCCAGAGCAGCTAAAATGGTGGATCCACATGTGAGGACATGGGGCAAGGAACTCGGGGAAGGTGGGATGACCCTGAATCACATGCAGCCTATCAGTAGCCAGCCAGCCCTGTGATGTCACAGCCCTATATAAATCGGCAGCCATCTTGTGGCCAGCCGTTCCAGAGTTTTATGTCAGAGAGAGAGAGTTTTATTGCAGAGAGAGATAGAGCAGTGTGTGTGTTGCACAGAGAAACAGCTTCACAGCAGCGATTCACCACAAGCCCAAATCACTGCAGAAAAGCACTGACATGAAAGGAAAAGAGAGAGAGATAACACTTTTGGGTGTACTACACAGCGACTCTGTACTGCTGCAGTGGGGTGTACAACAACTCTAAAGCTTATAGGGGCCAGTTAAGCTGTGCACTAAAAGCCATTGTCACCTGCTATTAGTGCATAATAATACTGTACTGGGCTGTACTACACAGCAACTCTGTGCTGCAGCACTAGTGTGTACTACAACTCCAAAGCTAACATGGGCCAGTTAGGGTGAGCACGAAAAGCCTTATTTCAGCGTCTAATACAGGTTGCGTAGCTGAGCGTTTTGTCCTCTCATAAGAGTAACCTGTACGTACATAGGTGGTATAAGTTTTTTTTTCCTGTCAAACTAATTTGGGCCTACTTACCGTGAAAGGCCAGCCAAAGCTACACACTTGTTTCAGGATTCTTATACATTTTAAGTGGAGTGGAGTGCATAGTCCTCCTCCTCATATGTGTAAACTGTACATGCACCTATGTGGTGTCCTGTATATATTTTCCTGTTAAACTAATTTGGGTCTATGTTACTGTGAAAGGCCATCCAAAAAATACACACTTGTTTTTGTAGTCTAATACATTTTTAAGCTTAGTGGAGCACATAGTCCTCCTCTTATATGTGTTAATTGTACGTACACCTACGTGGTGTCCTTTGTATTTCTTCTGTTAAACTAATTTGAGCCTAGTTACTGTAAAAGCCCAGCCACACTACACACTTGTTTTTGGAGCCTAATACAGTTTTCAGCAGAGCGTATTGTCCTCCTCTCATAAGTGTAAACTGTATGTACAACTACGTGGTGTACGATTTTGCTCCTGTTAAAGTAATAAGGGCCTAGTTGCTGTGAAAGGCCAGCCAAAGCTATACACTTGTTTTTGTAGTCTAATACAGTTTTAAGCGTAGTGGAGCGTATTGTCCTCCTCTCTTAAGTGTAACATACATGCACTCAGCTAGTGTATAAGTATGTCAGGCAGAGAAGTGCCAGGACATACACAGAGGAGTGGCAGAGGCCTAAATTCATCAGGCACAGGTCACAGCAGAGTAGGGGCGTTTGGTAGCAGGAGTCGCAGTGAGAGGTCTGAGCTCCCAGTGTCAGCTAGCAGTCGTGTCTCGACCAGCAACCCAGCAGCCGTGATTGATCGGTTCACTCGGTCATCCACTTCATCCCAAGTGACATCCGACACCCCCAGTCAACAGTTGGTGGGTTCCTCAGACTCCACCCTCAGTGGGCATGACCCTCATGCTGCTGCTGCCACCTCCAGGCTCTGTCATTGTGCTGCCATGGATACTGGCAAACATAATTATGGTGCTGCTCCCCAGTTCCAGAAATTCATCTGCATCAGACCACAAATAAGTATTGCACACCTTTCCTTTTGTTAGATTTCTAAAAAAAAAAATTAGCTAATGCATCCGCATTAGCTAAATTTTTTTTTAGAAATCTAACAAAAGGAAAGGTGTGCAAAAAATACCATGTGCCACCTTCACCACCAAGTATTGATGTGATGCAAAGGTGGAAGAGAACAACATATGGTCAATGGTAACTGGTGGGGGTAAAATCTTCCCCTGTAGGGCCCTACTCTCGTAAGTGTTATTCGCCCTAAAAAGGGCGGCTCCACACAGGAACCTTTCCCTATTTCCACCTAAAAACACTGTCATTTCCCAGGGTTTTTAGGTGGAAATAGGGAGAGGTTCCTGTGTGGAGCCACCCTTTTTAGGGCGAGTAACACTTGCCAAGAAGGGAATTAATAGTGCAAGAGTAGGGCCTTACAGGGCAAGTTTTTACCCCCACCTGTTACAATGGGCCATACGTTGTTCCCTTCCACCTTTTAGAGGTCTTTGCATCACATCAATACTTGGTGGTGTAGGTGGCACATGAAGTTTTTTGCACACCTTTCCTTTTGTTAGATTTAAAATAAAATTTGGGTCCATATATTTTATCCCAAGAATAATATTAAAAGTCAATACTGTATATACTCGAGTATAAGCCAACCCGAATATAAGCCGAGGCCCCTAATTTCACCCCAAAATCCCAGTAAAAGTTATTGACTCGAGTATAAGCCTAGGGTGGGAAATACATCACCCCCCCCTGTCATCATCCAGACCCCCGTCATTAACACCCTCATCATCATCACCCTGTCATCATCACCCTGTCATCATCCCCCCTTCATCATCACCGCCTGTCATCATCCCCTTGTCATCATCCCCTTGTCATCATCCCACACCCCCCTTCATCATCCCCTTGTCATCATCCCCACCCCCCTTCATCATCCCCTTGTCATCATCCCACACTCCCCCTTCATCATCCCCTTGTCATCATCCCCTTGTCATCATCCCCTTGTCATCATCCCACCCCCCCTTCATCATCCCCCTGTCATTCCACACACCTCCCCTTCATCATCCCCTTGCCACAATCCCCACCCCTTTATCATCCCCTTGTCATAATCCCACCCCCCCACCCCTTCATCATCCCCTTGTTCTCATCACCACATGTCATCATCATGGTCTTCAACCTGCGGACCTCCAGATGTTTCAAAACTACAACTCCCAGCAAGCCCCGGCAGCCATCGGCTGTCCGGGCTTGCTGGGAGATGTAGTTTTGAAACCTCTGGAGGTCCGCAGGTTGAAGACCACTGCGGCCTTCGACATCATCCAGCCCCCTCTCACCCCCTTTAGTTCTGTACTCACCTCCGCTTGACGCTGGTCCGGTGCTGCAGGACTGTCCGGTAGGGAGGTCGTCCGGTGGGATAGTGGTTCCGGGCTGCCATCTTCACCGGGGAGGCCTCTTCTCCGCGCTTCGGGCCCAGAATAGAGGCGTTGCCTTGACGATGACGCAGAGGAACGTTGGTAATGAACGTACCTCTGCGTCGTCGTCAAGGCAACGTGACTCTTCCGGGGCCGGGCCCGAAGCGTGGAGAAGAGGCCTCCCTGGTGAAGATGGCAGCCCGGAACCACTATCCCACTGGACGACCTCCTCACCGGGCAGTCCTGCAGCACCGGACCAGCGCCGAGCGGAAGTGAGTACAGAACTAAAGGGGGTGAGAGGGGGCTGGATGATGTCGAAGGCCACAGTGGTCTTCAACCTGCGGACCTCCAGAGGTTTCAAAACTACAACTCCCAGCAAGCCTGGACAGCCAATGGCTGCCCGGGCTTGCTGGGAGTTGTAGTTTTGAAACCTCTGGAGGTCCGCAGGTTGAAGACCACTGAGGGCAGAGAGTTCACTCGAATATAAGCCGAGGGGGGTGTTTTCAGCACGAAAAATCGTGCTGAAAAACTCGGCTTATACTCGAGTATATACGGTACTTACTTGTGCACACCAACACTTTGACAAAAGAGACTGTTTTCTTCTGCCTACCTGCCTCAGCTACTATTCTGATCCTGCCACCAGCCTGATGCCACATATCTGTTGCCAAGTTCTCCTTTTTTCCCCCACCTTCTTAACACCCACCACCCCACTCTGTCACCGGGTCACTTTCAGGACTCCTGATGCTGCTGATGCCACTTTCAGTCATTCTGCCACCATTTGTTCTCCTCATTCTGATGCCACCTCCAGGCTGTGTTATTATGCTGCCATATGGTCTCCTCATACTGCTGCCACATCCAGGCTCTATCACAGTGTCGCCCTATGGTCTCGTCATGCTGCTGCCACCTCTAGGCTCTGTCATTATGCCGCCATGTGATGTCCTTGTTATATTGATCTTGTAGTTTGACAGTATTTTTTCAAAGTAAACGCTTCAGGCACCCAGGACACTCAGTCATAAGCATGGGGGTGGGTTAAAGGCAGGGTCTGGGACAGGCGGAAGTTGGCCTCGCGATGGACGCCAGCTCGATTTTAAAATTTGAGTATGAGCTTTTTCACAGTTCCACACAGAGTAAGACAGTCGAGGGGGGGAGGGGGGGGGGGGCTGAAAGGCAGGGGCTGGAACAAGTGGTAGCTCAATGTTCATCAGAATGGGTCCTCAAAAGAGGATTTTAACCCCTTAAGGACCAGGGTTTTTTTCATTTTTGCACTTTCATTTTTTCCATACCCTAAGGCTCCTGTAGATAACTTATTCAAATAAAATAAGAACATAAGGCCCTAAAAATCTTTTAGTAGACTAGACTCTTATCTTTATACATCTATCTTTATACCCTGTCATCATCCCCCCTTCATCATCACCGCCTGTCATCATCCCCTTGTCATCATCCCACACCCCCCTTCATCATCCCCTTGTCATCATCCCCACCCCCCTTCATCATCCCCTTGTCATCATCCCACACTCCCCCTTCATCATCCCCTTGTCATCATCCCCACCCCCTTCATCATCCCCTTGTCATCATCACCTTGTCATCATCCCACCCCCCCTTCATCATCCCCCTGTCATTCCACACACCTCCCCTTCATCATCCCCTTGCCATAATCCCCCCCCCTTTATCATCCCCTTGTTATAATCCCACCCCTTCATCATCCCCTTGTTCTCATCACCACATGTCATCATCATGGTCTTCAACATGCGGACCTCCAGATGTTTCAAAACTACAACTCCCAGCAAGCCCCAGCAGCCTGTACTGTATATACTCGAGTATAAGCCGAGTTTTTCAGCACGATTTTTCGAGCTGAAAACACCCCCCATCGGCTTATACTCGAGTGAACTCTCCACCCGCAGTGGTCTTCAACCTGCGGACCTCCAGAGGTTTCAAAACTACAACCCCCAGCAAGCCCGGGCAGCCATCGGCTGTCCGGGCTTGCTGGGAGTTGTAGTTTTGAAACCTCCGGAGGTCCGCAGGTTGAAGACCACTGCGGCCTTCGACATCATCCAGCCCCCTCTCACCCCCCTTTAGTTCTGTACAGTACTCACCTCCGCCGATGGCTGCCCGGGCTTGCTGGGAGTTGTAGTTTTGAAACCTCTGGAGGTCCGCAGGTTGAAGACCACTGAGGGCGGATGATGAGAAGAGGATGATGAAGGGGGGTGGGGATGATGACAAGGGAATGATGAAGGGGGGGTGTGGGATGATGAAGGGGGGTGGGGATGATGACAAGGGGATGATGAAGGGGGGTGGGGATGATGACAAGGGGATGATGAGGGGGGGTGGGGATGATGGCAAGGGGATGATGAAGGGGGATGTGTGGGATGAAGACAAGAGGATGATGAAGGGGGGGTGTGGGATGATGAAGGGGGGGGGTGTAGGATGATGACAAGGGGATGATGAAGGGGGGTGGGGATGATGACAAGGGGATGATGAGGGGGGGTGTGGGATGATGACAAGGAGATGATGAAGTGGGGTGGGGATGATGACAAGGGGATGATGAAGGGGGGTGGGGATGATGAAGGGGGGTGGGATGATGACAAGGGGATGATGAAGGGGGGATGTGTGGGATGATGACAAGGGGATGATGACAGGTGATGATGATGAGGGTCTGGATGATGACAGGCGGTGATGATGATGAGGATGTTAATGACGGGTCTGGATGATGACAGGGGGGATGATGTATTTCCCACCCTAGGCTTATACTCGAGTCAATAACTTTTCCTGGGATTTTGGGTTGAAATTAGGGGTCTCGGCTTATACTCGGGTCGGCTTATACTCGAGAATATACGGTAAACTAGTTATGGTCAAAAACCTTATTTTTTTCTGTAATCTAAGGAGCTTACATTAACAAAATTACAGTTTTGTGTTTTTAAACAAAATATGATAAAATTATGGGGGAGATTTATCAAAACATGTGCAGAGAAAAGCTGACCATGGCAACCAGATTTCTTTTTACATCTTTTAAAAAGGCCTCTGAAAAATGAAAGAAGCAATATGTTTGGTTGCCTTGAGCGACTGGTCAACTTTTCCTCTGCACAGGTTTTAATAAATCTCCCCCTGTATTATGTAGTGTAAGGCTGGGTTCACATGTGTCCGGCATCCGGCACAGGTGAAGCCTAGATCCTGTCTCAACTGATGCCATAACTGATGACATCAGTTGTATGGTATTCGGTGTCCATTATATCTGGATGCCGGACAGCAAGCTGCCCCTGTTGGGTGTCGTCTGGCGTGTCCAACCTTCCAAATTGAGACACTGAATGATTGTGATCTGTCCCATTCAAATAATTGTGATCAGTTCTAGTATCAGTTTCCCTCCGGTGCACGCCGGAGGGAAAATATGCTGGACATATGTGAACCCAGCATTTTTTCCTGTGAATGCTGCATCATGGTCCTTTTATCCTCGGTAACTAGTTACTTTAGTTTTCTTTTTTCTTTTTAAAGGAATACCTTTTATTTGATGGTATTTTTCAATTCTACTTATGGGATTTCAGTTGCATGCAAACCAGCTTAAGGGTGTATTCACACGAACAGTGTCTGGCACATTGTTAATGAGCAATCTGTAGGTTTAAATCCTATGTAACTATAATAGCTATAGTAGGTATATTTTTGTATAAAATAGCTTGTATAAAATAACTTTTGTAATACAATACTATAAACACAGAAATTAATAAAACAGGCAGATTAATTGTTGGCAATAAATAATAAACATCAATGATTTTATATAAACACACATACACACACAAGCAGGAGAATACAGCAGCCCACTGCTAGCACAAAGATAGAGATGAAATATGAAATGATATATTGCTATAATGAAAATTGATAAATTTAGGCTTACCATTTGGCCAAATAGGGTGTACCATCCCACCACGATATGGTGACCTTATTGGGACAGACCCTACACTATGAATGTGCCTCTGAGCAGTCAGTTACCAGGCTTGTAAGGTCTGAGACATCTAGCACCTTATAAAATGGGTGGGGTGCAGGAACCATGGGTGGCTGTCACGCCCCCTCTGATAGACTTGCATTGATGGGGCGGAGCATGACATCACGATACTCCAGCCCCGTGGTCGTCACTTTTCAGACTCCGAGCCTCCAGCGCTGTGGAGAGCTTACAAAGGTGGGTGTGGAATGACAGATTGCAGCGGTCCCCAGTGATCATACATCTTATCCCCTATCCTTTGGATAGGGGATAAGATGTATTAGGGCTGGAGGACCCCTTTCAGAGTCTCCTCTGTTCTCTACTTGTTACCTGTATTACAGGCACCTGTTTTAACTTGCTATCAGTATAAAAGACACCTGTCCACAACCTCAGTCACACGCCATACTCCAGCATTGCCAAGACCAAAGAGCTGTTGAAGGACACCAGAAACAAAATTGTAGACCTGCACCAGGCTGGGAAGACTGAATTGGCAATAGGCAAGCAGCTTGGTGTGAAGAAATCAACTGTAGGAGCAATTATTAGAAAATGGAAGACATACAAGACCACTGATAATCTCCCTCGATCTGGGATTCCATACAAGATCTCCACCCATGGTGTCAAAATGATCACAAGAACTGTGAGCAAAAATCCAAGAATCACACAGGGGACCTAGTGAATGACCTGCAGAGAGCTGGCTACCATCAGTAACACACTAGGACTCAAATCATGCAGTGCCAGACATGTCCCCCTGCTTAAGCCAGTACATGTCCGGGCCCATCTGAAGTTTGAAAGAGAGCATTTGGATGATCCAGTAGAGTATTGGGAGAATATCATATGGTCAGATGAAACCAAAGTAGAACTTTTTTGATAAAAACTCAACTCGTGTTTGGAGGAGAATGAATGCTGAGTTGGTTCCAAAGAACACCATACCTATTGTGAAGCATGGGGGTGGAAACATCATGCTTTGGGGCTGTTTTTCAGCAAAGCGACAAGGACGACTGACCCATGTAAAGGAAAGATTTTTTTTAGTGAAAATCTCCTTTCATCAGCAAGGGCAATGAAGATGAAACGTGGCTGGGTCCTTCAGCATGACAATGATCCCAAACACACCGCCCGCAACGAAGGAGTGGCATCGTAAAAAGAATTTCAAGGTCCTGGAGTGGCCTAGCCAGTGTCCAGATCTCAACCCTATAGAAAACCTTTGGAGGGAGTTGAAAGTCAGTGTTACTCAGCGACAGCCCCAAAACATCACTGCTCTAGAGGAGATCTGCATGAAGGAATGGGCCAAAATACCAGCAACAGTGTGTTAAAACCCTGTGAAGACTTACAGAAAATGTTTGACCTCTGTCATTATGTCTCTCACAGTTGAGGTATACCTATGGTGAAAATTACACGCCTCTCATCATTTTAATTGGGAGAACTTGCACAATTGGTGGCAGACTAAATACTTTTTTGCCCCACTGTGTACATGTATATTATAAAAAGAAATAAAACACAATGCCAGATATCAATATAAAGGATAAATTAAATTACAGAAGTTAATTTACATATTATATATGAATAATATACATGAATAATTACATAAAAAAATTACGTACATTTCGTCAGTCTTGGCAAAACGTATGTCGGGGCTGGCAGTGACAGCACACTATATGGGAGAGTGTAAAATAGGCAGCGGCGTAGCGACTGGGATGCGGGCTGCACCGAGTGACACTATGCCACTCAACAACCCTACCCCCGGTCTTCAGCTGCGCTACAAACACCCCCCCCCCGGTCTTCAGCTGTGCTATAAACACCCCTCCCTCCCAGCTGCGCCTGCTCCCATCCAATTGCAACCCCCACCCGTCCGATAAAGCCCCATTACCTCCACAGACCCATGCAGGAGGACTTCAGGCCACCGCCGGAGAGAAGAAGCGCTGCCAGGTAAGTATGTGTATGTGTGTGTGTCAAGGGGGGGGGGGGGGCTATGATAGCTAATGTGGGGAACCTGCTACCTAATGAGGGGAACCTGCTTCCTAATGTGAGGAACCTGCTACCTAATGTGGGGAACCTGCTACCTAATGTGGGGATACTGCTACCTAATATGGGGAATCTATGCTACCTTATGTGGAGGATCTATGCTACCTAATGTGGGGAATCATCCACCAGCAACACCCACCCCCATCAGCAGATCCTGCTAGTGGATGATGTGAGTGGTACTGCCAGGAGGATGATCCTGCCGATGGATGATGGGGGTGCTACTTCCAGGGGGAGGCAGTAGCACCCTCATCATCCACTAGCAACACCCCCCAGCAGTTGCACCCCCATCATCCACCAGCAACACCACCAATCCCCTTCCCCCCTCCCGTGGTAATAGCATCAGCTAACGGATGATGAGGGGTGCTACTGCTGTTGTGGTATTGTATTCAGATGGTGCACTGTATGGCAAGGTTATATTCAGAAGGTGCACTGTATATTTAGGTTATATTTAGAGGGTGCAGTGTGTGGTAGTATATTCAGAGGGTACAGTGTGGTAGTATTATATTTTCATATATATATATATATTTATATATATATATTATAGAAACAAGGAAAACTAATTGCTGGGCTACCTGCACCACAAAACTTGTTTGAAAACTGAATATGTGTCATTGACATTACATTTACATTGACATTACATTACAATACATTTAAAAAATAAAATAAATAAATGAATAATGTTTCAAACCAGCTTACATTTTTTTACTCCTGAAATTGCATAAATTATTTTCTGGAATGCAAATTTGCAAGTGTTTTGATAAAATGTATTTTCTGCATACAGGATGAGCTACTGTAGGCTGTTGGAGATTTGAAAACAGGTTAAGAAGAGTAAATTAAAGACTTTTCTGAAAAGATAAATTGTACTTGACAAATAAGAAACACTTCCATGCATACTGAATCTGAAGCGGTATTCCACTATATCTATGACATTTAAGAGAAAAAAAACTCCGGATGCCTCTGTATAAAACTGGAGTTATATAGAGGTATATTACAGGGTCAAATTTTTGCAGCTATATTATGATCCACAATGCAACCTTATGAATGAGGCTAAAATATTGGCAAATATGGCTATCTGTATCAAAGATGATACTGGTAACATTGTGCAGAACTTCACAGGTATATCACTTCACCCTATAGGTTCTGGGTCTTAATTTGGTGCAGTACAATTGCAGTAAATGTTTGGGTGTATATAACGTGAAATTTATTGTACAATGTCAGAACTATCAGTTTATGTGATACTGCGATACTTCTTTCAGTGATACTGAGGGAGTTCATAATGAAAGCACTTTGGGTGTTAATATGCAAAATGCTGTAAAAATCCATTTGTGTCCGTGTTGTCTGGTTTACAAAACCCATTTTCTCCTGCCACGGTCAGCGCAGGAGATCGACGACGGGACCCGGCTGTCAATCACAGCTGGAGTCCCGCCGCCGCAGCTGCCGGAGCCATGATTATGCCAGTCCCAACAGCATTAACCCCACAGATGGGTGATCAATCCTGATCATGGCATCTATGGTGTTGACAGGGGGAGCGCTCTCCCCCTGTTCTTCAACGGCGGCGCCGCCATACAATCGCGGGTCGCTGTTGGTTGCTATGGCAGCAGGAGGTCAGATCATGACCTCCTCTATGCCTGCTGCGGAAGCCTGTGAGATCAAACCAGAGGCTGGATCGCACAGGTTGTAGTGTCTGCAGCTCATCAGGTTATACTGTGCTGCAGTACAAATATATTGCAGCATAGTATAACCTGTAAAAAGTGTAAAAAATTAAATAAAAAGTTCTTCAATAAAAGTATGAAGTGTAAAAAAAAAAAAAAAAAAGCCCATTTCCCAATAAAAGCCCTGTAAAGTCTGTAAATCCCAGTAAAAGCCCTGTATTATGACCAAAAAAGATCAAAAACACAAATCATATACATAATAGGTATTCCCACGTCCGTAATGACATGTAATATAAAACAGTTATGTAAATTATCCCGCACGGTGAACGCCGTAAAAAAAACATCAAAAAAAGCGCAAAATTCGCCAATTTTGGTACAAATTGCGGAATAAAAAATATCAAAAGGTGGCATGTAGCACAAAAATTATACCAATAATAATCCCGCAAAAAATAAGCCCTTACTCAATGGCGTCGGACGAAAAATAAAAAAAGTTACGGCTGTTGGAAAAAGAATTTTGCTCAGAAAAGGAAAAAGGACAAAGAAAGCTATATAAAATGGGTATCGCCATAATCGTACTGACCCACAGAATAAATATAGCATCACTTTTACCGCACAGTGTACACCAGAAAAAAAGCCAAACATTTTCCAGTTTTTCCATAATGTTTTGAAGTTTTTCACAAAAAATGCTTCATGTGTCAACAAAAATGCACCAGTTATATAAAGTACAATATGTCAATCTCAGAATCACTCTGCTCAGAAAAAGCGTTCTAAAGTTATTACCATTTAAAGAGATACATGTCAAATAAAAAAAAAAAGAGCCTGATCATAGAGGTAAAAAATGGGTCGGTGCTTATGGGGTTAATATAGGGGAGTTATTTAGGACTTCCATCAAAAAGTCAAAGTGGATAGAGGCTACTAAGAGGACCTAGAGGACATACATTTCAGAAGAAACTGTGTAATGCTTTGTCTTGTCTGTTGCGGTGCCACAAAGTAAATTGAACACGTTTTTGCTTGGTTCATCTAAAGATTACAGCTAGTTCTGGGGTTTGCTATCTGTGGAAGTGCAGGCGATCAACTTACATACACGAAAATCTTCTTCTAAAAATGGATAACCAAAATCAAACATCTCTTTCAAGTACTGTCATTAAGGACCTATTTTTCATAAATATCCCTCAGTTAGTGAAAATCTCTCCTTCCGCTGCAAAAAAATGTCAATGCCTGCAGTCAATGTCAGTACTATGAATTAAGATGGTGACATCTGAGGACACACAAGGATACTGTGCTTCTCTGTTCGCTTGGGATTCTAATGTACAAAATGCAGCAAGATTTAAATGAACGTTATATAACACACAGTCATGTCTGAAAATAAAGTGTGTGTTAGATTAATCATTGAGAAGAAAATATATTTGCATTTTATCAAAATACGTTTTAATCACAGTTACAGTGTTATTTTGTGTGTTTCTCTATAAAATAAAAACATGATATGGTAGAATTAAAGAAAATATGACCCTTCTTTATTATGATTATGTCAAGGCTTTGACTGTCCAGCACATACAGTGACCCCTCGACCTACGATGGCCTCGACATACGATAATTTCAACATGCGATGGCCTCTCAGAGGCCATCGCATGTGGAAGGCAGCATCAACATACGATGCTTTTGTATGTCGGGGCCATCGCATAAACGGCTATCCGGCAGCGCAGACTGCTTCAGCTGCCACCAGATAGCCGTTTACGGTGCCCCGTGTGGTCCGCTGACGATCACTTACCTGTCCTCTGGGCTCCGGCGCGTCCTCTTCAGGATCCCCCGCATCGTCGGTGCTCTCCGTCGACATCATCACGTCGATGCGCATGCAGTCCGGTCATCCAATAGGAGCGGCGTGCGTAGCGACGTGATGGCGGCGACGGAAAGTGAGGATGCCGGGGAAGCAGAGGCCTTACCGGAGCGTCGGGTACACCCCGGGGACGCAGCGACAGCGATGGAAGGCGACATCCAGGGCAGCGGTGACGGTCCGGAGTGGCAGGGACAGGTGAGTACAACTTCCTATACCAGTAGTTTTCAACCTGCGGACCTAGAGATGTTGCAAAATTACAACTCCCAGCATGCCCGGACAGCCGTTGGCTGTCCGGGCATGCGGGGTGTTGTAGTTTTGCAACATCTGGAGGTCTGCAGGTTATAGACTACTGTCCTATACTTTACATTGCACGGATCCCTCAACATGCGATGGTTTCAACAAACGATGGTCCGTTTGGAACGGATTACCATCGTATGTTGAGGGACCACTGTACTCTTTAAACTTTGCATATTACAATAGCATGAGTGAATATAAGAAACTTTGTTATATACTAAAGTGTCAACAGGCACACTTATATCAATATAGACACCTAAAAAGTGTACCTTCACTTAAAGTGGTATTCCCACATTTGACATTCATCACCTATCCACAGGACCACCACTACCAATCAATTCATCCTGCCGCTCCGTTCAGCATCTATACTGCTATTAGAAACATCTAAGTGCTGTATTTGACTGTCTGCTTGAGTACTACTACTAGAATTTAGTGATTATAGCTTCATATCTACTCTATGTTTTAGGCTTTATTTCTAAAATGTAGGTAACCAACCAGTGCTGCTATCAACATCATTTGTTGGAGCTGAAAAGGTAAAAAAAAAACAAGAAACAACCAATTGTGAATCCAAGAAGTACTCTGTGACTATTGTTCAAACTGTAAAGCAAAAGTTCATGTACAGCTCACCCACTTGCCTCTACTGCGCCTCGGACGAGACTAGACCGACATACACTAACGGATACAAATAGAATGTCCAGCGCAATTTCGGTGCAATTTGTATTTTCTTTATTCAGCAATCAAGCAAACATGGAGATGTACAGGTGATGTGTTTCAGCCACAGTTTGCGGCCTTAGACATACAAAGAACAAACATAAGTGAATCCTTTTTAGGCTAGGTTTCCACTTTTTTTGTACACCTAAAAAAACGCCAGCAAAAACACCAGAAAAACTGCAACAGGTTTTTCCTGAGTTTTGGCAGTTTTTCTGGCGTTTTTTCTGGCGTTTTCCCTGGTGTGTGGAAACAGCCAAATTTGTCCCCTGTTGCAGTTTTCTCACTGCCTTCAGGGTCGGATGCTGAGCGCCCAGTCCACAGAGTGTAAGGAGATGAGGAGTGATGTACAGCATCACTACTCACCTCCCCGGCAGTATAGTATACAGGGGTGAATAGTGTACCCGTGTATACTATACAGGAGCCGGGAATCCTGTCATCAGACTGACAGGACTCCCTGCTCCTATAGCCCCTTTGGGTGGTATACAGAATGTACAGCTATCTATAGATAGCTGTATATAGTGTATACAGAACAGGAGGTCCTCTTACCTCCCTCGTTTCTGTCACTGCCGGTCCGTGTAGCTCTGCCCCCTAGTGACGACGTAATTAGGGGCGGAGCTACAGACGTTTTCAGGCTAGTCTGAAGCTCTGTTCACATGGTCCGTTTTGGATAATGGGAACAGACCCTTCTGCCAGTGTCTACCCAGACAGGGAGACTCCAGCTGTTGCTAAACTACAACTCTCTGCTGGGAGTTGTAGTTTTGCACCAATTGGAGGCTGTTTAGGTAGATATTGGGTAGATATTGCATTATGGGCACTCTCCCCTGCAGAGAGTGCAAAAAATGTCCTAACCTATTTTTTTGTGTTTTTTTTTTTTCTCGTTTCAGATCCGTGTATGCAGAGGATTAGACGGATTCGATGGATTACCACGGATGAACTTAATTTTTTATATTTTAATAAAATGGTTAACGAGGGCTGTGGGGGAGTGTTTTTTAAAATAAAATAATTTTTCCAATGTGTTGTGTCTTTTTTTAATTGAATATTCAGGCTTAGTTATGGAGGCTGTCTAATAGACCAAATCCATTACTAAGCCGGGGCTTAGCGTTAGCCCTAAAAACAGCTGGTGCTAACCCCCAATTATTACCCCGGTACCCACCGACACAGGGGTGCCGGGAAGAGCCGGTACCAACAGGCCCGGAGCATCAAAAATGGCTCTCTTGGGCTTAGGTGGTAACAGGCTGGCGTTATTTAGGCTGGGGAGGGCCAGTAACAATGGTCCTCGCCCACCCTGGTAACGCCAGGCTGTTGCTGCTTTGTTGGTATCTGGCTAATACTGAATACACAGGGAACCCTACGCATAGGGTTCCCCCTATTTTCAGTATCAGCCAGATACCAACAAATCAGCAACAGCCTGACGTTACCACGGTGGACAAGGATCATTGTTACTGGCCCTACCCAGCCTAAATAACGCCAGCCTTTTATCGCCTAGGCCCAGGAGCGCCACTTTTGACGCTCCGGGCCTGTTGGTACCGGCTCTTCCTGGCACCCCTGTGGCGGTGGGTACCAGGGTAATAATTGGGGGTTAGCGCTAGCTGTTTTTGGGGCTAACACTAAGCCCTGACTTAGTAATGGATTCTGTCTATTAGACAGCCTCCATAACTAAGCCTGGATATTCAATAAAAAAGAAAACACAACACATTGGAAAAATGATTTTATTTTAAAAAACACTCCCCCACAGCCCTTGTTAACCATTTTATTAAAATATAAAAAATCCTGTTCATCCGTGGTAATCCATCAAATCTGTCATAATCCTCTGCATACACGGATCTGAAACGAGAAAAAAGAAAAAAAAAACACTAAAAAAATGGGTTAGGACATTTTTTGCGCTCTCTGCAGGGGAGAGCGCCCATAATGCAATGTCTACCTAAACAGTTAGCCTCCAATTGGTGCAAAACTACAACTCCAAGCATGCCCAGACAGCCTTTGGCTGTCTGGGCATGCTGGGAGTTGTAGTTTAGCAACAGCTGGAGTCTCCCTGTCTGGGTAGACACTGGCAGAAGGGTCTGTTCCCATAATCCAATATGGACAATGTTAACAGAGCCTTATACCCTTGCCAGCCTGGATCGCGTATGTAGCTCTGCCCCCTACTGACGTCATCACTAGGGGCTTGAGCTACACGGACATGCAGGGACTGGATGGAGGTAAGGGGACTTCATCTTCTGTATAGATAGCTGTACATAGTGTATACCGCCCAAAGGGTTAACCTACACTGTCCAGCAGTGTAAGTTAACTCTTTCCTTGCTGGGCTGGCTTAGCTCACAGCTCAGCAAGGGGTTAAGTGAGCCAGCAATGTGAATACTGTATACACATTGCAGGCTCACTGTAAGTTCTTGCTGGGCACTGGGCAGTAGATATACGATGCATACCTACGGCTCAGCATCAGCTGTTCTCCGGCTCTGTAGCCTTGAGAACAGCTGATCCCGACACTCACATCAGGAGGATCGCAGTGGGTGTCAGGAGGAGTGACATCCGCTGTGATCTGTCCCTTACTGTAGGTACTAATACTCCCAACATGGAGCACATTCTGCTCCATGCTGGAAGGTGTAGTACCTGCATTAATAGACAGATCGCAGAGAGTGTCATTCCTCCTGACACCCGTTGCGATCCTCCTGTATAATGTATAGATACCGGCGGCTGCTCTTCTATGGTCCCCTGCACTGCCGTATATATATACACATATTCCTATTTCCCACAGAGTTGTGATTGGCTGGAACCATCTGACCAATCACAGCTCTCTGCGGGAAATATGAATATGTGTATATATACGGCAGTGCAGGGGACCATAGAAGAGCGGCTGGCCGCATCTATGCATTATACAGGATCGCAACGGACCCCGGCGATCTGTCAATTAGTACAGGTAACTACTACTCCTATCATGGAACAGTGTGTTGCATGCTGGGAGTAGTAGTACTACCTAAAAAATGTAAAAAAATAAATAAAAAGTGAAACACACACTCACACACACACACACACACACACACACACACTACATTTTTATTATTGTCGGCTACATTTTTAATGCCCTACCCGCGAAAATTAATTAAAATTTTGTTAGAAAAAAAGATACATTTCGTTAAATACATATTTTTTCCATCACTACTGTATCTTTTTTATTATTATTTTTTAATGGTACCCTACTAAATTTTAATAAAAAAGGTATCTCCAACACTTTTTTGGATCGCTAAAGTCCAAAAGAGAATAAAAACCGCCTGAAAAAACGGCAAATTTAAAACCCACATGGCGTTTTTCTTGCCGTTTTTTCACTCCAATAGACTTCTATGGGAGAAAAAAGCCAAGATTTTCCCAAAAAAACGCCAAAGTCTCGACAAGAGGTCGTTTTTTAAAAACTGACAAGGAGCCCAAAAATGCCAAAAGGATTTTAAAAAACGCCAAACTGAAAAACGCCAAGTGGATTTGGCATTTTGCAGTTTACTATTGATTTGCAGCTAACATCTGCCCGCAGCGTTTTTTCACAAAAAAAATGCCATGCGTCAGAATGGGCATTTTTATTGGCGTTTTTGTAAAAAAAAAAAAAGCAAGTGGAAACCTAGCCATATAGGAGAAGAGGGTGGGATCTCCACCCAGGGAAAAGCACCTGGGAGTTAACCCACTCACTTCCTCCACATATGTGGAGTTAAAACCATGTATACACATGTGTGCACATAATATTACTGAATAAACCCCATTCGATCTCTTACTCTGAGTGTTGCAGCTACCTTACAAAAGTAGAGGGAATATACATTTATATCCCATATAATAGCAAAATATCTCTTAGTAACAGACATTTCCCAGAATTTTTCAAAAGGTTGCATATAGCTACAGTGCATCTCAGAGTTTAGCTGAACTATACATTTGTTTGGACCTGTTGTACAATTTCTTACTATATAAAATGTAATTTGAGATATATATATATATATATATATATATATTGTAAGTTTTTTATTCATTTTTTTTGTGTACTTTATATTTGTTACTATTTTTTATTTTTGCTTTTCTATTTTTAAAGTCTCAAAAAATAAATAAAGAGAATGTACAAAAAAACTATAAAACTACACCCCGTGGAACTGATGTATTTACACTATGAAAGTATTGTGTTACAATATTCTGGGATAATAATTATTTAAAGGCTCTTACACCATAAATTATTATTAAGGGTAGGGTCACACGTAACCGATCTGCAGCGTATTTTACGCTGCAGATCCACCGATGACCCGACCCATTTTGTGCCTACAGCTGTTTCCACCCCCATTCTTACACCTCGCCCTGGCTTCCTTCAGCGGCAATCCGCAACTACGAGCAGCTACACAGGGGAACAGCGAGTGGGTGAGTGCACTGCACGATGTCTGAGTTCACTCCGTGATGTCTGAGTAGACTTGGCGATACGCAGGCCCCCTGTGTCATTGCTCATAGTGGCGCATTGCCACTATGACAACACCACCTGATTTCTGTCTGATTTCTGTTTTCTAGAGCTCTGGCTGTACAGTCACACCTCCCATCCCCCTCCCTGTGTGAGAAGCTTGTGTGCTGTAAGAGAAAAACAGTGAAGATTCTCAGTCACAACTGAGCACATAGCTGCTGTTTTTCAGCTGGAAATCTAATCACTGACTTCTGCTATTCAGAGTGCAGCAGGATTTATTGCTGGGGGAAGGATAGTCAGAAAGAAAAGACATGTACAGTGTGTGAGTTGCAGTGTGAACATGCACACAGATAGTGAAAGACGTTTGCTGGCAGCCATTACACAGAGCTGCACTGACTTATTGTAGTTGTAGTCTATGCTGCAAACAAGAAAAAAGTATTTAGGATACATCAGGGGCCAAAGGAGCAGCCAAAACCACATGGATAACTACAGGGGACACAGAACAGGTACTGTGGACGCTTTGGGGCATTTTTCTGTTTCTTAAAGGAGCTCTGGTGCAGAGTACTCCTGCTCCGTCCTGCCCGGGCTGCAAAGAAATGAAAATAAACCATCACTCACCTTCCTGGGTTCCCGCAGAGCGCCACTACAGCTGATCGGTCCTCCGGTCCATCTTCTTCATACTTCCGTGTGAACGAAGCGTCACATGGCGCTCAGCCTATTATGGGCCGAGGCAGAATATTGCGGTGGCCGGCGATAGGCTGAGCACCATGTGATGCTTCGTTCACACGGAAGTATGAAGAAGATGGACCAGAGGACCGATCAGTTGTAGTGGTGCTCCGCGGGAACCCAGGAAGGTTAATGATGGTTTATTTTCATTTTTTTGCAGCCCGGGCAGGACGGAGCAGGAGTATTCTGCACCAGAGTACTATTTTAACTTCCCTGGAGTGCCCCTTTAATGAAATTTCAGTAACCTTTCAAGACCAAATTAAAATTAATTGGGAAAGTGAGATAGGTCAGCTAGACGATCCCACATGGGAAGGAGTTTTGAATAATGTGATACGTGGCTCTTCAAATAAAAAGTTCCAATATTTACAGTTAAGGATTATCTATAGATTGTATTACTCCCCTAAATTTTTGGAATTAATCGGTTGTAGGAAAGACTCATTGTGTCCCAAGTGTTTAGAGGATAAAGCAAACTTTACACATCTGCTTTGGAACTGTAGGAAGGTGAGGGGGTTCTGGGGGGCGAATATAGAGGAATGCCTGGGGAAAATTTTTTGTATGGTTACAAATTTGGATAATCACCAAAAATAAATGGCTCAATGGGATGCTATCTATGGCCACCCAATAATCAACACCAAAAAACAACAAAATCCACTAGATAATAGTATATATCAAAAAGGTCAAACCAACTTTATTAAACATGTATGAAAATTGAACACAGTGTTTAAAACATAAGATAGGCAAAGCAGAAAATCTAAAACAGAAAAAATGAGGGGTAAACTCAAAATAATAACCGCATGATGGTCAGGGGTCACATATATATAGAATAGGTAGAGCTGTGCACATCACTGGAAAAGCTTTAAACATCATACAGACTATGGATAAAGTACACCACTACCCTATATGACTTTAAGAAAGAAATAGACTGTGCACCCTGTAGCGAGATACCTCACCTCCAGCCCCGAACTCCCATTTTCGCCCTTCACTTCGTCAGGGTGCATGTGACGAAGCGAAGGGTGAAAACTAGAGATGAGCGAACTTACAGTAAATTTGATTCGTCACGAACTTCTCGGCTGGGCAGTTGATGACTTTTCCTGCATAAATTAGTTCAGCTTTCAGGTGCTCCCGTGAGCTGGAAAAGGTGGATACAGTCCTAGGAGACTCTTTCCTAGGACTATATCCACCTTCTCCAGCCCACCGGAGCACCGGAAAGCTGAACTAATTTATGCAGGAATAGACAGCAACCGCCGAGCCGAGAAGTTCGTGACAAATCAAATTTACTGTAAGTTCGCTCATCTCTAGTGAAAACATGCGTTCGGGGCTGGAGGTGAAGTATATTGCTACAGGGTGCACAGTCTATTTAGACAGGGAGGGGGCGTTACGTGATGTCCTGAAAACATCCGGTTTCCGAGCCTGGAGAAGCAGCTCCGCACATAATGCGGGTGCTGCAGGGGGATAGGGGATAAAATGTCTAAAGCCAGAATACCCCTTTAATTTCAAGATTCCATTAATCTGGTTAACCAGCCAGCAGTCATCCCCATTGCCATACCAGCTCTTCTCTTCTGAATCTGTACACAAAGCTTACCAAACCATGACTGTGTTCAGAATATGAAACCAAAGAAGAAAAAGACATACTTGTTTTGAAGTTATGGTTTGTATTTAGATGCTGTGCAGTAAACCTCAGTGAATGGTTTGAAGAGTATTTCCCCTGTCATTTGTTAAACTGTAAGTTCAATTTCAGGCCTTAAAAAGCACTGAACATACTTTATGCTCAAAGCATGACATAAACTTTTGTCGGCTTAGAAGCAGGTTTTAATTATGTAAAGTGCTAGTAATTAGTGTTGCTCATGAATATTCGCAATTCGAATAATATTCGCGAATATTGCATATTCGCGAATTCGCGAATTTCACGAATTTAGCGCTATATATTCGTAATTACGAATATTGTTTTTTTTTTTTTTCACAGTAAACATCACAGTGATCACCCCTCTCTGCTTCCAGCTTGTGTGGTGTAAAGAAGGCTGTAATAATACTGTGTGAGACTGGCATGCGAAAATTCGCATATGCAAATTTTCGCATATGCTAATTTTCGCATATGCGAAGATTCCCGTATGTTAATTTTGTATATGCTAATATTCACATATGCTAATTTTCGCACACGCGAATATTCGCATATGCGAAAATAAAACGACAATATAACGAATATGCGAATAATCGCGAATATATGACGAATATTCGTCCATATATCCGCGAATATTCGCGAATTCGAATATGGCCTATGCCGCTCAACACTACTAGTAATGCAGTCATATTTAACAATTGTGATGCCAAGGAAATATTTAGTGTAAGAATATGAAATTCTATTAAATTAAAATCTTAAAAAAAACTTCTAGTAGACAACAAAGGTATCTGTACAACCTGTACACCCTGGAGCATGAAGCACTGGATCTTCATAGGCATTGAGCAATAGCTACAATTAGTAGCTGGATACTCACTGCTAATAGTGATGAGCGGCTTAGGCCATATTCAAATTTGCGATATTTTGCAAATATATGGACGGATATTCGTCATATATTCACAAAATTCTCATATTCGTTATATTTGTTTTTTTTTTGCTCATATGCGAAAATATATGCGCATATGTGAAAATATATGTGCATATTCGCGAACATTGAGCCCTCTCTTCTTTAATGGTATAGGGAACTAATGGACTAGTGCAGTGGTCTCCAACCTGCGGACCTCCAGATGTTGCAAAACAACAACTCCCAGCAGGCCCGGACAGCCGTTGGCTTATGAAGATTGGACTGATGAGTTGCCCTTTTATTCTTGTTCTCTATTGGAGGTTTTACTGCTATATCTGCGGTTTATTGAAAGTGAGCACCACCTGTTCATACTTACCTGCATGGACTGTTGATTTTTGAGAATATAGCCTTAGAGGTGATCCCTGTTTTGCAGTGGTGCCGAGTCCTCATTTGTGCATAAGTACTATTATATGTATATTTGTAATATACATTGATTAAAAAATGTTTATACTTTGGAATGAAAAAATGCTGTCCCTGCAGCTATTGCCTGTGTGTCTATATGAGGAGTCCAAATACAGGAAGTAAGGGGCGGGACAAGTAGGAATTTGTGCAGGATCCTGGCTTGCCAATCAGCATGCTGTGTGAGATGGGGACGTGTCAAAGAGCCTCACTGTACAGAGCCCTGTTTGTCCTCAGTGGAAAGATCCCTGCTTTTCCACACACACTTCCTGTATTTGGACTCCTCACAGAGACACATAGACAATAACTGTACGGACAAAAATATGCAAATGTTTTAACCAACGCTTATTACATTTATCTCTCTGATCTCTCATATCAAATGTAGATCATTCAGGTATTGTAAATGACCTACTCTAAGTAGATGTACAGTTGTGCTATTTTATTCCCTTTTAATGTTTTGCCTTGTGCCTGTACAGTGCTTGTATGCCTTCTGCAGTTTTTGGCAGAAAAGATGGACCTTCCAAATTGAATATGTTCATACAACCTTAGATATATGCCACATATCTATAGCCTTTAATAGCTTGTAGTGGACCTGAAATATGGCAAAAAAGAGAGTTGATTTGGCACACTTTCTAGCAGCATGTAGTAGCAGCCTTTTTATTTACTGTCAATTCAAGCATAATCTCACAAAAAGAAAAGCAACAACACACATGTTTGGCCTATACACAAAAATACTACAAACACCCTGACTCCACAAGGTGAAACAAGTGTGATCATGCAGTATTAAAAGACAAAACAAAAAAAACAAAAAAAAAACAATTTAGGATTATAAAAGTGTATAGAAATCTTGCTTAAAAGGTGGCCCAGGTTTAAAAGGTAGTCCGGAGGAGAAAACATGATTTCAAATCTGTGTCCGGAACTGTCTGAAATTTCAGAACAGAAATTTGCTCCTGCTCTGGACAGTCCTGACACAGAGTTAGATGTCAGCAGAGAGCACTGTGGTCATACTACAAAGAACTAAACAAATTACTCTGTAGTATACAACACCTGATAAGTACTGAAAGGATTACAATTTTTAAATAGAAGTAATTTATAAATCTGTATAAAACTTTCTGGCACCAGTTCATATAAAAACATTTTTTTCGTTTGAAGTACCTCTTTAAAGGGGTACTCTGCCCCTAGACATCTCATCCCCTATCCAAAGGATAGGGGATAAGATGTCAGATCGCCGGGGTCGCGCTGCTAGGGACCCCTGGGATCTTGGCTGCGGCACCCCGCTATCATGACTGCACAGAGCAGACTCGCTTCGTGCGTAATGATGGACAATACAGGAGGCGGAGCATCGTTATGTCACGGCTCCGCCCCCTCATGATGTAACAGCCCGCCCCCTCAATACAAGTCTGTGGGAGGGGGCGTGATGGCCACCACGCCCCCTCCCATAGACTTGTATTGAGGGGGCGGGCCGTTACATCACGAGGGGGCAGAGCCGTGATGTAACGACGCTCCGACCCCTGTACTGCTGGTCATTATGCACGGAGAGAGTCTGCTCTGTGCAGTAATGATAGCGGGGTGCCGCAGCCGAGATCCCGGGGGTCCTCAGCAGTGCGACCCCGGCGATCTGACATCTTATCCCCTATCCTTTGGATAGGGGATGAGATGTCTAGGGGCGGAGTACCCCTTTAAGCTTTTGTACCAGGGCACAGAGTTTTTAAGTTCAACATTTATGGTAAGCTTGTATAATAGTATAATTCTATGAAAATGTTTTTGCATTGCAGTCTGGTTTCTGTCTCTTTAATTATTACAGTCTATGTTTGATAATAATATTTCATTAGGAAAGTTAATTGCTTTGTGTACTTTTCTATTATGATTGACATGCACATTATTTTTCATTTCTGTTGTTTTAACATAATTGTGTCACTATCCTGATCTGATCCTGTTTTCATGTTGATGAGAAGAAACATGTAGATGTCCTTGTAAGTACAATTTTATTCATTAACTGCTTTATAAAATACTCTGACATCATTTTTGGCTGGTGCCTTTAGGCTTTGCAGGGTGTTTTCTGAATTATTGTCGATTAGCATATCTCCTATGCAGCATTCTTAACAGAAACTTGACCTGGTTTATTTTCCCTTCGGTGCTTCCAGATTGTGTGTTTCTTAGGAATAAATTAAAATTGTATGCATATACATTAACTGTTAGTTAATACACATGAATAAATTAACTTTCCTAATATTTACAGTACATAGTGGATCTTTATTTATAATATGATTTACTGAATCACTGCTAAAATAAAACCAACAAACCTTAAGTAACTGTGTAATTCAAAAAACATTTACAATTGTGTTATGGTTGTAAACAGATTAATGACACAGATTATGTCAGTCAGATGATGTTTTTCTGACCTACACCAAAACATCCTCAAGTAAAATCTTATTGATTGTTATAGTTAGAGATGAGCGAATTTTTGAAAAATGTGTTTTGTTCAGAATTTCTTCGTGGGCAAATCGCTATTAAAAACAGCTATTTCTGGCCTACAGAGAGCCTCAATAGGGGTGTAGAACACTTTGCCTTGCTGTAACAAGCATTGGGTGTGTGCTGGGTTAGTTAAATATTATTGTTATTCAGTTTGACATGCAGATATTTTTGGAAATGTCCTTCATGCCATGAGAATGTAGTGACAAAAGTTACCTTCCATTCTGGACTTCTTACCTGGCTTTTATGGATCAAAATTATTTATTTAAATTCTATTACATTTTATTAAAAAATTTACAAGTCACTTTGCATAAATTATAAAAGTCTTTAAGCAAAGTCTGCAAACTACAAGGCGATCAGATAAGTGCTAAATATTGTTACATGATGTGCATTACAGACAAAGCTGTAGCTAGCTCTTTTCGCTCTTGAGGTCAGAACAAAAAATTGTGTCCCCCCCATTTTGGCTTGGGGAACCATTTGCACCCCTTGGAAAAAGAAAATTAGTGGGACACCCTTACCAATTAATCAGAGTCATTCTCTTCTTTTTTCTTCCTCATCTGGCACAGGACATCATGGAACCTGCAACACATACATATTAGTATAAGGCTCTGCACTGTTCCAGCATTATCCTCCCCTTTTCCCTACAAATAACTCCAGCCTCCTCCAAGCACAAGTTCCACAAAACCTACTTGGGGAATAAATACCCTCAGGATTAACCCTGGCTAGAAATCCCCCATAAAAATTAACTTTTAATTACACTCATTAAAATAGTGTCCAAACTAGGAAGTTGCACATCTATTGCTTCTAATTAGCAGTGGTGTTTAAAATTATCAGTACTGTATCCAGTTAAATCCTATAATATCATACAAATGTCTGCCATGCAGACTATTAGTTTATTGTTACTATCTAGTGTACCACGGTGCCGTGCTGCAGCTTGGGCACTCGGTGTACTGACTAGAAAAGGTTTCTGGTAAAGTCTGTGATTAAAACATTAATCCTCTCTTCTAAACGTTTTCGCCATTCTGAATGGCTTTCTCAAAGAAATGAGGCCTCATTTCTTTGAGAAAGCCATTCAGAATGGCGAAAACGTTTAGAAGAGAGGATTAATGTTTTAATCACAGACTTTACCAGAAACCTTTTCTAGTCAGTACACCGAGTGCCCAAGCTGCAGCACGGCACCGTGGTACACTAGATAGTAACAATAAACTAATAGTCTGCATGGCAGACATTTGTATGATATTATAGGATTTAACTGGATACAGTACTGATAATTTTAAACACCACTGCTAATTAGAAGCAATAGATGTGCAACTTCCTAGTTTGGACACTATTTTAATGAGTGTAATTAAAAGTTAATTTTTATGGGGGATTTCTAGTCAGGGTTAATCCTGAGGGGATTTATTCCCCAAGTAGGTTTTGTGGAACTTAAATTGGCCCAGAAACCCCTAGGGGATTTATCTTGTGGCACTCCTCCAAGCACAATGCCACTAGCCTTCCCACAAGCACAAGGGGGGATATTTATCAAAAACTGTGCAGAGGAAAAGTTGCCAAGTTGCCCATAGCAACCAATCAGATTGCTTCCTTTATTTTTATCAAGGCCTTTGCAAAATGAAAGAAGAAATCTGATTGCTTGCTATGGACAACTGGACAACTTTTCCTTTGCACAGGTTTTGCTAAATCTCCCCCAATGTTTCCAGCCTCACTCAAATGCCTCCAGCCCCCCCCCCACAAGCACACACACTGCCTCATGCATTACCCCACACAGTGACAGAGGGGTGTACATGGGTGACAGAGGGATGAATGGGGTAAGCGTGGGGTGTACAGGGATGACAGAGGGTTTTAGAGGGGTGACAGAAAGGGGTAGAGGGGTGACATAGGGGGTCCAGGGGTCACAGAGAGGTTACGATGGGTGACAGAGAGGTGTAGAGGAGTGAAATAAGGGTGGGGGTGCACTACCTGAAGCTGAGTAGGACTGCCCCAGCTCCTTCCCTCCATCCACATCATTCTGCTGAGGGACCAGGGAGAATCCAGAGTCTAAAGCTGCTCCATAAGAGAGGGAGGATACACAAGGAATGGAGCTGCAGCATCACCCGTCCCGGCACTGCACACAGACTTCCCTCCCGCCTGGCCTGCATGCCTGTGACTCACAGGTGAGCAGGCTTGGGCAGAAAAATCAAAAAATGTTAACTGCAGCCACTAAATTCTCTCTCTTATTTCCTGTCTACAAAGCAAGCAACTCTCTTGGTTCCGGTCATCAAGCAAGCACAACCTCTCAACATCAGCATCAATTCATCTAGGCCTGAAGCCTAACATCAAACCACGGTGATCCCGATCAGCCCGACTGAGCTGCCGGGAACCTTTATTTTTTTTAATTTTAGACCATGATCAGTCATGTCTGGCATTAGACACATGTCCCAGCCACTGATAGCTGCCGGGACCACCCTGCTAGGATGAGCTGACCCCACGTCATAGCAGGGGAGCGAGTGCAGGGAGTACAGCTACGCCCTGTGTCCTTAACAAGCTAACCTATCAGTATGTCATAAGATTGTGAAAGGAAACATACACATACAATCACAAGAGAACATGCAACCTACATGCAGATGTTCCGCTTGGTTATGTTCAAGCACAGGGCCACAATTCGGCAAGAAACCATTCATAGCATAAGCATTTAGCAGATATTATGATAATTCTAACTATATATATATATATATATATATATATATATATGTAATCATTATTTTTATTTTTTTATTAAACATTTTTCATCAAATACCAGATGACAACAACAAAAAAGAGCAAAAAGGCAGATTATAATACAAAATAACAGTAAACAAAACAATCATGTAGCTCCTATATGCACTCGATAAAGGTGACCATAGTCCCAATATAGATTCCTATGGTTGTAAACAAAGTCCACTAGTCCTCACTATCAACTGCTAACATCCCCACCCAGCTCCCACCTTCAATCCATCCCACAAGATATACAATGCAGAAGTAAGGAAGCACCACCCGGAGCTGCTCACCCCAACCCCAAAAAACAGGAAACTGGATGAAAACAGGAGTGCAAAGGACACAGCTACTCAATCATCCAGTATCTGCAGGGTTCCCAGAGTACCCCACAGAGACTCAACATTATACCACGTGGTGTGTTTGAAAGAATGTTAGCAATCCCCTTAGAGTTGAAGTGAGTAACAATGAAAGACCTCCATATCCAAAAGATATGGAGAAATTCCCCTTGCTAGAGTCTCTTTGTCTCTTGGCATCCAGCCTATCCACCACCAGGAAGATTTTCAATTGAGACACTAGCATTGGCAAATCTGGAGGTACTGCATCTAACCATTTGGCAAAGAGACATCTCAATGTTACTAAACGCACTACATGTATCCTCTCCTCCTCCACCTCCATGAAACAGTAAAGATTTGGAAGTAAATGGGAGTTGTGTCTTCCAACCGCCAGAAGTCAGCCATGAAAGAACAATCCCAAACCCCATGGAATAAATTTGCGAGTGGTGCATGACATTTAGGGCAACTAGTGATCCTATCCAGGAAAGAAGGTGAGGGAAGAATATTGAAACCATAGAAAGCAGCATGGGACAATTTAAAGTAGGTCTCCCGCCATCACTCAATAATAACATGTTTACGAACCACTCCCCAGCCCACCAGTATAAGCAATTGCAGCATCCCCAGTCCACCGCTTCCATGTGGAGAATATTTTAGCAGGGTCTAATTTGAGAAAACGATTATGGAATTTTGACTGTATTTGTAGATTATTATGGGTATTTATTGTCTCGGTTGCATTAGTTCTAAATCAAATAAAATCAAATAAAAACTTTTACCCTTTTGACTGTCCCTACAAATAGTTGACTGAAAAGTTTTAGACCTCAGCTTATTCTCCCTTTGCCATTTTTGCCCTAAAAATCTGACAGTTCTAAAACATTTTACTATATGAACTTCAAATTCTTCTCCTTGATCTAATATGACATCCCATAATGTTTATAGTATTAATATTTGATAATGGATTTCCCATCTCGGGTTATGCAGACATTGGCTGTCATTTTTAAGTGCCGCTCTAGATAATGGACGAAATGCTGTTCTTTGATCAGTATACAGAAAGGCAATTAAAAGGGTTCCTGAAGTTTCCCCCTTGTCTTGGATTCTTCATTTGGAAAGCCAATTGCATTAATATATTTATTACCAGGAATTAAGCAAACTTCTTACTGAACTTTTCTGGCAGCTCTTTTTACTTGATGTTATAACATGCTATAGTTTAAGCACATTGGATTATTAAATATTTATTGTCTTTATTCTTTACCATTTTATTTTGAATCATAAGGTAAGCAACATGTATTAATGGAAAACATTTTGATTATTTTTAAAAGACAAGTGAAACAAAGGCAAGTACATTAAACAAGTTTCCTGAACTTAAAATAATATGAATTGCACTGTGGTTAAAGTAATGTCATCAGATTTTTTTCTGCTTGACACACAAGTCACTGTGGTTGTCTCCAACAGATTCTGCCTGCCCCACTAGCTATGTAATTCCTCTGGTGGGGGGTGGGGGGGGTTCTACTGGGAGTCTGTAATTCTTGGTCACTGTGGTAGGAAGGACAGGTCAGCACGTGTGTGGAGAGCTAGGAGGAGCATTATCCTTTGGTGAAGCACTAAGGCCGTACATCAGAATTTTCAGATAAGACCTTTGCCAGGAGCCCTTAATCTGCATCTATCTATCCTGTATCTTGCAATGTTTTTCTACGATAGCGACAGCCAGCTGCTCTCAGTTACCAGACTTTCACACAAAAAAGCATTCTACAGTGTCATCACTCCACCGTTATGACACCTTTATATATCTAAAGATAATGGCACTATATAGCGGCATCTCTGCCCTTTCTTTTTCTACATACTTCTATAATATGGCTCAGTTGGCTGGGATTAATCAATGGGACCTCGAGTTCTGATGCTTATTTCCACCTGAAAAAAAGGGAAAAATAGGTGCTTATTCCGGGTAGTGCATATCTACTGAGAAAATTTAGCTTGAAAATTCCTTGTTGAATCTCCTCTGTATCCATGGGTCCTAAGTAATCAGATGTAAAACATCATCCTAAAGAGATTATTCAGGAATAGAAAATCAGCCAATTTCTTTCAAAAACAACAACTCAGCTGTTCTCAGCTTGGCTCCATTCACTTTAACGGAACTTAGCTGCAATACCACAAACAACCTGAATACAGGTGTGCTGCTATTTTTTTAAAGAAGTCAGCTCTGTTTTTCTATTTCTGGATAACCCCTTTAATGTGGATTTCATGGCAAATTCACAGTGGAAATTGCTTTGAAGGAAAGCTTTAAAGGAGTACTACAGTTGAATTTTTTTTATCTTTCTATTGTGCCCAGGCTACAAAAATTAAAATAACAAACTGTAACTAACCTTTTGCCTTTCCCCCGGTACCACAAAATTGCTCTGCTGTCTTTGGACCCCAGTCTTCTTTCGCATCCTGAGCCCGACGCGTCACACTGCACCGTCTTGGCTCAGCGCAGTGTCATGTAACCTGGGCCCCGCCTTTTCTCTGAAACTGGCTGAGGCAGGACATCGCTGTGGCCGGTAATAAGCTCACCGCTGTGTGACGCATCGGCCTCCAGGATGCGTTAGAAGATTGGGCCTAGAAGACAAAAGAGCAATATCTGAGCACCAGGTGAGTTAACGTTTATTTTACTTTTTGCAGCCTGGGCACTGAAGTACTCCTTTAATGTTTAAAATTATTTTAAGAAGACACGGTTCACTTCTTAAAGAAATAAAGAAATAGATTTGCTCAAAATGTTGTGGTCATCCATGATGGAATGGAATGGAGATTTTTTTTGCATTATGTAAGTGTTGAGGATATCCTCACTCAATTTCACATTTGTAGGACCTAAGTTATCCAGGAATTGTTTGAAAAATATTATAAAAATATCTTGTATCTATGTTGTTATTGCTAAGGCTATGTTCAGTCATTGGAATTTCTGTGCCAAATTCCGCTTGGAATGTCCACATGGAAATTCAGCTGGTGCAGAGTTTAACAGGATTCTGATGCGCTGTGCACACAGTGGAAATTCTGTTTTGTGTTCACAGAAAGAATGAACCTGTTCATTCTTTCTGTGGACACTGCACGGAATGCATTGCTGTCTATGAGATGGCACATTCCTGTGCAGTCCTAGCGAAGACATGTATTACGCCGAGCGCTCCGGGTCCCCGCTTCTCCCCGGAGCGCTCGCGGCGTTCACCTTCTCGCACCATCCCGGTCAGACCCGCTGACCGGAAGCGCTGCATTAATGTCACCGGCGGGGATGCGACCCGCGTAGCGGGATGCGCCCGCTCGCGGCTCGCATCCCAGTCTCCTTACCCGTCCTGTTCCCCGACGGCTCAGTCCCGGCGCGCGCGGCCCCACTCCCTAGGGCGCGCGCGTGCCGGCTCTCTCCGATTTAAAGGGCCAGTGCGCCACTGATTGGCGCCTGGCCCAATTAGTACTCACTCCTGTGTCCATGCCTATAATACCTCACTTCCCCTTCCCAGCATCGCCGGATCTTGTTGCCTTGTGCCAATGAAAGCGTTCCTTGTATGTCCTGAGCCAGTGTTCCAGACCCTCTGCCGTTGCCCCTGACTACGATCCTTGCTGCCTGCCCTGACCTTCTGCTACGTCCGACCTTGCTCTTGCCTAATCCCTTGTACCGCGCCTGTCTCAGCCGTCAGTTGGGGTTGAGTCGCTATCGGGTGGAACGACCTGGGGGTTACCTGCCGCTGCAAGTCCATCCCGCTTTGCGGCGGGCTCTGGTGAAGACCAGTAACCCCTTAGACTCCGTTCCCCTCGTACGGCCCACATCATCACCCCACTGACACAGAGGATCCACCACCAGTATCCTCACAGTACCTGGATCCTGACAACATGTTATTCCAGCACCCGCAGCCTTTGGAATGGCCGCACAGAGATTTTCCAGGAGGACAATCTATGGTGTGAACATAGCCTAACTGTTGTGGAGTATTGTTGAAAGGTATTTCCATTCATAATTTGTGAGTCCATTATCTATCCATGACAAAATGCCTAAGTTAGGCATGCAAGAGGCAATATAGATCAAAGGCAAGTGGGGTTTGGGGGCTTTAATAGAAGTGGAAGTAGTAATATGTAATTGTTTCCAACAATATGAAGGTGATCTCCAAAAAGGCATTAACAAGAATAGTCTAAGGTTCCATGAAGAGGATATAGAATTTTTTATACATGTGTCCCTAGATACCACCATTTGACCCCCGGCCCGCCAATTATCTTATGTTTAAACAGTAATTTGCCTGTGATGCATGGGGTCCATATTTTTTTCAACATATAAATATAATAGATACAGTATAAAAGAATATGTTTCTAATAACTGGTGAATAAAAGCTTAATTTTTTTGCTGTTTTTGATTTGTTCTTGTTATTTACATTTTATAGCATTTTAACCCGTCCAGGATGAAGGGCCTACAGGTACGCCCTTGCGTCCTGGTACTTAAGGACCGGGACTTATCTGTGTGCCCTAGTCTTGTTGACGAGCGGAGAACGCTTCAAACCCGGTGGGTCCCAGTTGCTATCAGCAGCCAGGACCCACAGATCAAAAAAGTAGTAAAAAGCGATCAAAAAGTCCCATCAAAACAAAAATGGTACCTGCAAAAAATGAGCCCTCATATTGCCCCTTATGCAGAAAAATAAAAAAGTTGTAGGGTCAGAAATGACAATTTTAAACATACTAATTTTGGTGCATGTGACTATTTTTAAAGTAGTAAAATTAAATAAAACCTACATAAATTGGGTATCCTTGTGACCGTATGGACCTACAGAATAAAGATAAGGTGTCATTTTTTACTGTAAATTGCAGTGTAGAGACAGAAGCCTCCAAAATTGAACCCCACAAATATATATTTTTTTGGTATTACGTTAGATTTTGTAATTAAATGATTGATGTGATTACAAAGTACAATTGGTTGCACAAAAAAAGAATCCCTTATATGGGTCTGTAGATGCAAAATTGAAAGCATTATGATTTTTAGAAGGGGAGGAGGAAAAAACTAAAGTGTAAAAATGAAAATTGGCCTTGTCCCTAAGGTCAAAATGGGCTTTGTCCTCAAGGGGTTAAATCATATTTTCCATTGTTTAACAACCTTTAAGTAAAATTCTATAATTTTGAAAAGTACAAGATTCTGTTGAAATTTAAAATCCACAAATTATTCTAATGAGAGATTATTATTAGCTTATAAGTCTTTTAGCCAAACAAATGGGAGCTAAACTGGTTTTGGAAATGAACATGAACTCTTACACAGTGCAGTCCTGTGTATTTTGTATGAAAATGCATACCCTCAAAAAATTATAACAGCTAATGAAATTTTAATTTATAGAATTAACAGACTTTCTTCCATTCTTCATCCAACCCATCATAATATGATTTACAAATGGAAATGAACAATATACTTGATTTCTTTTTCTTTGCTGTTTCCATTTCATGAAAGCCAAAATGACAAATGTGAAGGCTATGATATTATATAACACTTAATATCTAATACTGACACCATATGATATTATATAATATGATTATATGGGTGAATTCATAGGTTTGCATCTGGTGAGATGACCGCGAGCATTTAGTGGATGAAATCACACTCTATTTGTCCCTCTAGAATTGTAGTTATATGGACAAAAGAAACAAAGGCCATTTTTTGGCAGTTTTTTCACCACTTGCAAAAGTGGTTTGTCCTAGTGAGAAGTAATGTGGTTTTGGGCAAAGAGGCATGTCTACCACTGTTTGCCAGATTTATGGGAGTTTACACTAGCAAACCAGAATAAACTGCTGTTAAAATCTTGCCTACATAAATCCAGAAAGCCTATACGCTTACAGCTCAGCCTGTATGCTAGGAAAGCCTTGATGAATGTCCCCTTAGAGATGCTGGGCATATACAGCCATTTCTGTCAAAGTCCTCTGATCAGCATTTTGCAAAGCCATTTAGTGGATTAATTGGCATCTCCAGATAAATGGACACTGTTAGATCTAAAAATGTTTTATTAGTTGTTACTAATGAAAATGAAAGACCGTTTGTAATATACGTGTGTTTAATAATTATTATTTATATTTAATTTAAAAAAACGGGGTCTCCATGCCTACTGGGACACTAACCTGTCCTGCAACATCATAAGGCTTGTCCATGAGTCATGGACAAGAGATGAGTCATGGACAAGGCTGCATGAGCAGACGCACCAATCACCTCCCACCATGACAAGGGAGGGACACACCCTCATCTAAGGTTTATGCCTCTATAGGTGATAGAGGCATAAACCATAGATGAACATGTTCAGGATTAGGTACTGAGTAACATTCAAACTCAGAACAAAAATTGAAACTTGTTTATTTTTGCAGTAACTGCAATTTCATACCAGGTCGTGGTGATGTCTTAGTTTAAACCAAAATCTATGTTGGTTTGTTGTCCTAATATTAAGGTGATTGGATTGTTTCTGGTAACATATTATATAAACAATAGATACCTTGCACTGTGCGCTGACATTTCTTATTAGAAAACGTTATGGCCCTCATTTACTTTTGCAAATCCGACATGTTTTGTCAGGGTGTGCGCCAGATTCTGAGAAAAACCAGACTAACTCTCCGTTTTACTGAGAAAACCTGGAAAAGGGGCATGGCCGCATGGGAAAGTGGGCGTTGTGACAAAAAAGGGGCGTATTCCACACATTTTGACACAAAAAAACCAAACATATTTATAAAGGTTTCCACAGAAAATGTAGTGGAGTTGAGCTGAAGAAAACCCTACAGATCAGTGCATGTGTAAAATAAGAAAATGTAGGGTAAAATGCAAAATTCAGGGAAACCTTAGTTAATACAGTGGGAAAAAAAATGTGGGGAAGAAACCTACATTCCAATTAGGGCCTATGTGTCAGCTGAACTAAGAATGGATCAATTACAACGTAATATATGTGCACAGTTTAAGAACGAAAGTGCTGTGGGGCAATAAAGGACAATCTCCCTGTGAGATCCTGTCATCTGAATAGAAAAAGGGGCTTATGACATAAAGAACCTTGCACCTAAAAATCCATATGATGGTTTATTTTTTGCGCCACCAATTCTACTTTGTAATGACGTCAGTCATTTTACCCAAAAATCTACGGTGAAACGGGAAAAAAAAAATCATTGTGAGACAAAATTGGAAAAAAAAACAACATTTTGTATATTTTGGGGGCTTCCGTTTCTACGCTGTACATTTATCGGTAAAAATGACACATTCTCTTTATTTTGTAGGTCCATACGATTAAAATGATACTCTACTTATATAGGTTTGATTTTGTTGTACTTCTGAAAAAAAATCATAACTACGTGCAGGAAAATTTATACGTTTAAAATTGTCATCTTCTGACCCCTATAACTTTTTTATTTTTCAGTGTATGGGGCAGCATGAGGGCTCATTTTTTGCGCTGTGATCTGAAGTTTTTATCGGTATCATTTTTGTATTGATCAGACGTATTGATCGCTTTTTATTCATTTTTTCATGATATAAAAAGCGACCAAAAAT
This sequence comes from Hyla sarda, assembly GCF_029499605.1. NCBI lineage: Eukaryota > Metazoa > Chordata > Amphibia > Anura > Hylidae > Hyla > Hyla sarda. The sequence goes on along the minus strand of NC_079191.1, from coordinate 164,860,353 downwards.
ACACTATTTTGGTCTTTGGAATTTTTTTGCGTGCACGCCATTGACCATGTGGTTTAATTAATGGTATATTTTTATAATTCGGACATTTTCACACGTGGGAATACCACATATGTTTATTGTTATTTACACTGTTTCAAACTTTTATTAGGGGAGGGGTTAAATGATCCTTATTCACTTTTCTTTTCACTTTTTTTTGCAGTGTTATAGCTCCCATAGGGACCTATAACACTGCACACACTGATATTTTACATTGATCAGTAGTTTCTCATAGGAAACCAGTGATCAATGATTCTGCCGCTTGACTGCTTATGCGTGGATCTCAGGCACTGAGAGGCAAGGTGGGAGACCCTCCTCGTGTCCCAGAGCTGTTCGGGATGCCGCGATTTCGCCGCGGACATCCCAAACAGCCCCCTGAGCTAAGCGGCAGTGACTTACTTTCACTTTAGACTGAAGGGTTAATAGCATGCGGCACCGTGATCAGTGCTGCGCGCTACTAGCGGGCCCGACCCGCTAGGATGCGGGGCCATGGCGTGGCCCCACGTTATGGAAAGGGAAAGGACTCAGGAAGTACCGGTACGTCCTTGGTCCTTAACAGGTTAAGTACAATAATTGGTTTTATCCCAGTTTCATTTCACAGCTCAGTAACCCTTATATCAAATATAGGAACAAACTTTTCCAAAACTATTCATTGTATTTTCCAAGCAGGGATAAACTTGTTTCCTTTATGATGCTATATGATTTATTGTTACAGAATGTCACGTTATGATAAATCACCCTCCTAAAATGGCACTACAGTATGAAAATGGTGTTTGTACTTTTCAGCCCTTTCTTTTCACTGCTTGTAACTGTGGTTATAAATAATCATACTGTTTAATGCCTGTTCTTCTGTGAATTCTTTCCGTCAAATAAATAACATTTATTTGCTTGTTTATTGCTCAGAATTACTCAACAAATATAATTGTTAGCCATGAAATTGCAGCAAAATATTTAGTTGAATATTTCTGGCATGACTTTTCAGTATAGGGATACAAGTAGACTCCATCCAAATATTTAGCATAGTTGATAACTACTAAATATTGGAGAACCAACCATTGGAACTCTCACTGCACCCAATTCCCTGCAGTCAATGAGGAGCTTTAACCCCTTAAGGACCCAGCCCATTTTCACCTTAAGGACCAGAGCATTTTTTGCACACCTGACCACTGTCACTTGAACACCTTAACGGATGTAAATGTACATCCTGGTGAGCTGGTACTTAACGCACCAGGACGTACATTTACATCCTATGCAGAACCGGTCCTATTCATAATCGGGTCCGTCAGGGTCAGTCAGGGACCCGCCGGTAATGGCGAACATCCGCGATTGTGCAGATGTCCAACATTAACCCCTCAGATGCCGTGATCAATACAGATCACGGCATCTGCAGCATTGCGGTCAGTAAAATGGATGATCTGATCGCCCGCAGTGATCCGATCATCCAGAACGGCAGATGGAGGTCCCCTCCACTGCCTTCCATGGGTCTTCTGCTCTGGTCTGCGATCGAGCAGACCAGAGCAGAAGATGACCAATAATACTGATCAGTGCTATAGCCCATGGATAGCACTGAACAGTGTTAGCAATCAATTTATTACTAGAAATAGTCCACTATGGGGACTATTAAAGTGTAAAAATAAAAGTAAAAAAATGTGAAAAACACCCTCCCTATTAACGTAAAAAAAAGGAAAAAAAAACGTTAACTCCTTAAGGACATAGGGCGTACCTGTACGCTCTACGCCCGGTCCCAGTATTTGCAGGGATCAGGTTAAAAGATCAGTGTGTGCATGGGAGCTATAACACTGCAAAAAAAGGTGAAAAAGTAAAGTTAATAAAGGTCATTTAACCCCTTCCCTAATAAAAGTTTGAATCACCCCCCCTTTTGCCCATAAAAAAACCAAACTGTGTGAATAAAAATAAAAATAAATATAAATAATAAATTGTACAGCGTGAAAACGAAACCTTCCAAAATTTGCTAAATTGCGGTTTTCTTTTTAATTTCCCCACACAAAAACCATATTTTTCGGCGTATAACAAGCGCTAGTGTAGAACACGCATCCTCATTTTAACAGGGAAATTTGAGTTTCCCCTTAGTGATCTCCCTGTGCCTCATTTCCCCTTAGTTATCCCCCTGTGCCTCTGTGATCCCTCTCCTGTGCCTCATCATTCTGCACCCAGATTATTTGTGTCTTATGATTCTTCTCTCTCCTTCACCCTTTTTTATTCTCCCCTACTTTTTTAAATTTTATTTGACCTCGTCTGGCCATGCTCCGGCAGCCTCAGGTTCAGACTGTGGGGCTTCCGGGGTGTCATGGCCAGTAAAGGATTGAAAGTATGTCAAGTGACGATCCCTGCCTGCTCCCCTTCTGCACTGTATCAGGGACGTCACTTTCACCCGCTGCAGCTGAAGGAAATGACGAGTGACGTCCCTGATGCCACACAGAAGAGCCGGCAGGGTTCGTCCCTCGGCACACTTTCAATGCTTTACTGGCCACTCAGCCCCGAAAGACCCATAGCCTGTATCTGAACATGCCAGAGCGCGGCCAGGTGAGATTAAATTTACAAATAAGCAGGGGAGAAAAGCCGGGGAAAAGGGGGAGGACAATGGTGTAATCCGCGCTGCAGCAGCCACGGCTGGTGACTGTTTGAAAGTGACCGCGGCTGAGCTGCTGATCTTTTAACAAACAGCCAGGGCTGTGGCCACTTTCAATGAGTGATTGGCAGATTTATCGGCATATAAAACGCAGGCAGGGTTTTTGCCTATAATGGTAGTTTTAAAAGTGTGTGTTGTACGCCAATAAATACAGTAGTATTTTTTTGGTTGCGCCATACATTTTATGGTAAAGTGAGTGATGGCATTACAATAGACAACTGGTCGCGCAAAAAACAAGTCCTCATACTAGTCTGTGGATGAAAATATATGAGTTATGATTTTTTGAAGGCGAGGAAAGAACGAATACGTAAAAACAAAATTGTCTGAGTCCTTAAGGCCAAAATGGGCTGAGTCCTTAACCCCTTAAGGACCCGGGGTTTTTCCGTTTTTGCATTTTCGTTTTTTCCTCCTTACCTTTTCAATTTTTCACCTAAAAATCCAAATGATTGTTTATTTTTTGCGCCACCAATTCTACTTTGTAATGACATCAGTCATTTTACCCAAAAATCTACGGTGAAACGGGAATAAAAATCATTGTGAGACAAAATTGAAAAAAAAAAAAAAAACGCCATTTTGGAAATTTTGGGGTCTTCCATTTCTACACAGTAAATTTTTCGGTAAAAATGACACCTTTTATTTATTCTGTAGGTCCATATGATTAAAATGATACCCTACTTATGTAGGTTTGATTTTGCTGTACTTCTGGAAAAAATCATAACTATATGCAGGAAAATGTATATGTTTAAAATTGTCATCTTCTGACCACTATAACTTTTTTATTTTTCCACATATGGGGCCTTATGAGGGCTCATTTTTTGCGCCGTGATCTGAAGTTTCTAGTGGTATTCATCATTTTTGCATTGATAGGACTTCATGATATAAAAAGTGACCAAAATACGCTATTTTGCGTGTATGCCATTGACCGTGCGGTTTAATTAACAATATATATATTTATAATTCTGACATTTCCACAAGCGGTGATACCACATATGTTTATTTTTATTTTTATTTACACTGCTTTTTTTCAAACGGTAAAAAGGGGGGGGGGGGTGATTCAAACTTTTATTAGGGAAAGGGTTAAATGATCTTTATTCACTTTTTTTCACTTTTTTTTTGCAATGTTATAGCTCTAGCTATAGCACTGCACACACTGATCTTTTACATTGATCACTGGTTTCTCATAGGAAACCAGTGATCAATGATTCTGCCGCTTGACTGCTCATGCCTGGATCTCAGGCACTGAGCAGTCATTCGATGATCGGACACAAGGAGGCAAGGTAGGGGACCCTTCTAGTGTTTTACAGCTGTTCGGGATGCCATGATTTGATTCACATATACAATATGTCTTCTTTATGCTTGCATCATAAAGTTGACATCAGAGGGCTTTAAAGTTCAACAGCAATTTACCAATTTTTCACAACATTTTCTAAATTGAAATTTTTCAGGGACCGGTTCAGTTTTGAAGTGGATTTGAAGGGCCTTCACATTAGAAATACCCCATAAATGACCCCATTGTAAAAACTGCACCCCTCAAAGTATTCAAAATGACATTCAGAAAGTGTGTTAACCCAGTTTTTGAATTTTTACAAGGGGTAAAAGGAAAAAAATCCCCCCAAAATGTGTAACCCAATTTCTCTCGAGTAAAGAAATACCTCACATGTGTATGTAAAGTGTCCTGCAGGCACAGTAGAGGGCTCAGAATGAAAGGAGCGACAGTGGGATTTTGGTGAGTGAGTTTTTCTGAAATGGTCTTTGGGGGGGGGGGGGGCATGCTATTGGCATACTATTTTGGAAACCCCACCACTCAAGGAAGGTAACAAGGGGTACAGTGATCCCCACAGGTGTTTGAAGACTTTTCGTTAAAGTTAGATGTGTAAATGAATTTATTTTTTCATTAAAATGCTTTGTTTCCCCAAATTTTACATTTTTAGAAGGGGTAATAGGAGAAAATGCCCCCCAAAATTTGTAATCCTATCTCTTCTGGGCTCTCTTCTGCATATCCATATTCACTTTCCCAGCATTATTCCAACCATTGCTAACTAATTTGTGAGTGTGAGTGTTACCTCAGTCCCTCTAGGCATATTGCCTTCTAGTGGAAGGACTAGCTTTTGCTAAACCTCCCCCACCTTGAAAAATCAAAGTGGTTAGTCATTTTATTAATAATTTGTTTTCCCCACAAATTTGGGAGGCTCCTATAAATGTCAAACTAAACTAACAAAAGTATTGCCATTTTTACATGTAAGCCTACGGTATGGCCCTAAGTGGCAAGAAAAGAAAGTTTAGCTGCACACAATCAGTATCTTATGTGCCTCCATTTTTCCCAAAAGACAAAACAAGTGAAACATTATTTACATGCAAAAGGGAGGTGGCAATTTTTACTCGTTAGTCTCCCTTCCCCTGTTTGCTAACCGTGCAGTTACCTAAGTATCGACCTTTACTGGACTAGCATGGGTGATTTTTGCCTGATCAACAGGGGCATGGAAGTTTCTGCCTGTATATACGGCTTCTGTAAGAGTTACAGTATATACGGCTTCTGTTATGTGCACATAACTCCTTAAGCTTACCTTGAACCTCTTGTAGGAACATGTATTTTGTAATGTCATCTTTCATGGCAATAGACAAGTGAGGCTTATTGGGGAAGCTGAGTGGTTTCTCTGGAAAACGTCGCTTGGAGGAAGAATGTATATTTCTGGATTTACCTGGTTCCCTCTGCGTCATGTTTCCAGTAGAATAGCAACTTGTGGAGATATGGCAACTAAGACCACCTCCATTACATTTAGCTGAACAGTATTTACTTTGAATTTTGTTACCATGTGCTTTACAGTATCTAGCAATATGGCCTCCAACACCACATGCAAAACAATTCTTTACCATTTTAGCTGTATGTGCTTTCTTGGTGTCATCCCTCATAGATGATTTATACCGTTTCACTGCTAAAGACTCACTTCTAACATCTCCCAATTTGCTTTGTACTTTACATTGTTTCTATTCAATTTCTGTACTTCAAAACCCTAGTACTGGGAACTTCTACAATCTCACTCTCTAGTGCCCCCTTATTTGCGCTTGATGAAACACAGACCTTTTCAGAGGGTAAATCTGCTGTGGAATGTGGCTGTGAATTATGGGAAGAGGCCACACCAGATACCATTTTGGGGAACTCACTTTTCATACCAGTCTCTAATTGTGATCTTGTAGCAATTTTATTCCTCAGCTCCTGGATCTCAGCATAAGACTGAGCCAATTTTTCATCTTGATCTATACATTGGTTTTCCCATTCCAGTAACTCTGATTCCAGCATGCGTATCTGCCCATCTCTATCAAGGATACTATGGGTTTTTGTCTGCAACTCTGCCTCAAATGCCCCATTTCTCTGCACTTTACATTTTAGGGCATGTAAAAGAATCCAACCAACCTCAACCGCAGCTCGGCTCTCATTTTTGGGATAAAGTGTCTAAATCCAACTTTAATGCCATACCTCCTATTTCTTTTCCCACCTCTGGATACACGGGTGAACTAAAACGTACAAGCTCATCCGCTATGGCATTCCATCTGCCCATAGTGGTAGCCCAATGTGGTACAGCCCCAAATTTGGGCCTTCTATCCTCCTTCAATGCACTCAACTTCTTCCAAAGGAAACTCATTCTGAACAACAGAATCTCAAGTGCAGTATCAGATGGCAGGACAATCACTAACACATGCACAAACATGCTACACTGGGGTATCTCGTACAAATACTTGTGCGTATGCCCTCCCACACTAGAGAATATAGTGGAGAGTTATAGCTCACACAACTAAGGTACAATCACAATCTTGTAACACGTACAACAGGAGACTTTCTATATGCTTCACAATCTGTGTCTAATAACTATCATGTATGCAATACAACCAACCATTACCTACAAAAGCAATGCTATTGATTAACTATCATGTATGCAATACCCTTAAAACAAGGAACACAAAAGCAACAGTCTTATATTCTGTATGAACAGTATAGTGCTACTAGTGATACTCTTTGACACACTCAGAAATATGTTGTGTTACTACATACTACAGGACCCTGAATTTGTTTAATGTTCCCTCTTATCAGACCTTAAAGGGGTATTCCAGGCAAAACTTTTTTTTATATATATCAACTGGGGAAAGTTAAACGTATTTGTAAATTACTTCTATTAAAAAATCTTAATCCTTCCAATAGTTATTAGCTCCTGAAGTTTTCTGTCTAACTGCTCAATGATGATGTCACATCCCGGGAGCTGTGCATGATGGGAGAATATCCCCATAGGAACTGCACAGCTCCCGGGACGTGAGTCATCAGAGAGCAGTTAGACAGAAAACAACAACTCAACTTCAGAAGCTAATAACTATTGGAAGGATTAAGATTTTTTAATAGAAGTAATTTACAAATCTGTTTAACTTTCCGGAGCCAGTTGATATATAAAAAAAAGTTTTGGCCTGGAATACCCCTTTAAGATATGTGTTATTAATTAAAAAACATTGCCAATATCCAACATACAATTCACATGTTAAGGTAAGAAGCCCCTTGAAGACTACTAAGTTAATGATCAGAAAAATATTCCATAATAAAAATGTTTAATTATAATTGTTGGGAAAATTTGTTAATTTGGTCAATTGGTTATTAATATTCATAACTCCTGCAAAATCCCATCCTTGTCACCATTTGTTGTGGTTCGTGGCTTTGAGGTACAATTAGATTTGGCTCCAAAGGTTATACAACCAGTTAACCCCTTAACGACGCAGGACGTATATTTACGTCCTGCGCCGGCCCCCGCGATATGAAGCGGTATCGCGCCGCGATCCCGCATCATATCGCGTCGGTCCCGGCGCTCATCAATGGCCGGGACCCGCGGCTAATACCACACATCGCTGATTGCGGCCATGTGCGGTATTAACCCTTTAGAAGCGGCGGTCAAAGCTGACCGCCGCTTCTAAAGTGAAAGTGAAAGTGACCCGGCTGCTCAGTCGGGCTGTTCGGGACCACCGCGGTGAAATCGCGGCATCCCGAACAGCTGACCGGACACCGGGAGGGCCCTTACCGGCCTCCTCAGTGTCCGATCGGCGAATTACTGCTCCGTGCCTGAGATCCAATTATATATATAAAACACACAAAGAATATAACTGAAAATACTTAGCTTCTGGGAACCTTTACGGCAAGTATGAGCAACAAAGACAGGCATGGGAGTAGCTGCAGCCCTTTGTCTCAGGATCAAGCCCAAACAGGAAGTTGAATGGAAGGGCTCCCACCAGGAAGTTGAATGGAAAGGTGTGATGGTATGCTGGCCCAGAAGAGAAAAGAGACCCTCATTCTCCTTGCAATGCCTTTTATGTTGTTTTCTCCGCCACTTATCTTTGACTAATGTTACAAAAGCCCACCTACCTGTGAAAATGCCTGGGAGACCCCAATTAAGCCTTTGTCTAACTAAATCAATGTGGCTTTCTGGTAGAAGATCACAAAATAGACTGCCATAACAGGAGGAGACCATATAGTGTCTGAATGGCACAGCCTGGAGTTGGCGGCAGATGAGGAGACAATAGGGCCTCACAATCTCTAAGAATAAAAGATGAATTTAGAAATTTCTATTGAAGATGTATGGTACCTAGTGCTACCATTAACATGTATAGGTAATGTCCTAGGTAGTGTTGCTCGCGAATATTCGCAATTAGAATTTTAATTCGCGAATATTGCGAATATAGCACTATATATTCGCAACTACGAATAATCGCTTTTTTTTCACAGCACACATCACAGTGATCACTGATCATCCCTCTCTGCTCTTCTCATGCACATATTCACGAATATTGAGCCCTCCGTTCTTTAATGGTATAGGGAAACTAATGGGCTAGGGCTGTGATTTTTTTGCCCATTGAAACCAATAGGCCCATTGTGGTCTATGGGGATCTCACAGTATGTGAAACTGTAAGATAAGCAGGAGGGACTTGGCAGTACAGTGTATGGGAGACCTGTGCGGTAATTCAAGTCCTGGGGTGGGACAGAGTGTTAAATTGTTGTGGTTTAACATTTTTACTCATGATTGACAAATGTAGGTCAATTGGTAATTAAGAAAGCCTTTGAACCGAGGGAACTAGGTCAATTGGCAATTAACTGAGTGTTTGAACCATGGGAACTAATTTAATGGGGTACCAAATATAGGTATTGGGGTTAATTGAAACTGGATGTAATGTGTAAGGCTGGGTATGAATGAATGAATGGGAGGTTAAGGAACATAGGGGGAGATTTATCAAAACCTGTCCAAAGGAAAAGTGTCCCAGTTGCCCATAGCAACCAATCAGCTCGCTTCTTTCATTTTTAACAAGGCCTCTGAAAAATGAAAGAAGGGAGCTGATTGGTTGCTATGGGCAACTGGAACACTTTTCCTCTGGACAGGTTTTGATAAATCTCCCCCATAGGGGAAGATTCATCAAAATCAGTGTAGAGGAAGAGTGGTGCAGTTGCTCATAGCAACCAATCAGATCGCGTATTTCATTTAGAAGAGGCCTTGTGAAAAATGAAAGAAGCTACCTGATTTGTTGCTATGGGCAACTCATCAGCTTTTCCAGGAAAATCTGCTGAGTTGCCCATAGCAACCGATCAGATTGCTTCTTTCATTTAGCAGAGGCCTTGTGAAAAATGAAAGAAGCGATCTGATTGGTTGCTATGGACAACTCAGCAGCTTTTCCAGGAAAGTAAAGTTTAACCACAATACTGTAACACCCCAGGACTTGAACCACCGCACAGATCTCCCATACACTCTACTGCCAAGACCCTCCTGCTTATCTTACAGTTTTACATAACATGAGATCCCCATAGACCACAATGGGCCTATTGGTGTCAACGAGCAAAAAAACACAGAGTTAATGCACTAGTTAATGCATTAGTTCCCTATAAAGAACGGAGGGCTCAATATTCGCGAATATGCTCATATGCGCCGCGATTTTTGCATATGTGCATAAAAAAGAATATAACTGATTTGCAAATGGTGCGAATATATGATGAATATTTGTCCATATATTCGCGAAATATTGTGAATTCGAATATGGCCTATGCCGCTCATCACTAGTCCTAGGCCCAGCAGCATCACTAAACCATGTAGTTTCTGAATAGCACAGCCTGCAGGTGGCTGAAGCATGAGGAGACCATATAATGGCTGAATGACACAGCCTGGAGTTGGCTGAAGCATGAGAAGAGACCATATAGTGGCTGAATGAGAGAGCCTGGAGGTGGCGGCAGCAGCACCATCAGGAGTCCTGAAAGTGACCCGTGACAGAGTGGTGCGGTCGGTGGCAATACCAGTACCCGTAACGAAGGTGGGTGAAAATAGGTCTGATGTGAAGAAATGTTTGTAACTGGGGAGCAGCGCCTTAAATCTCTTTGGCACTATCCATATTTGTGAAGATTTGATTTGGCACCATGGAAATTCTACTCTCAGGCATTAGTGGGTGGAAATCCTGGCTAATTCATATTCACAAAGGTCAGTCTCTCCACATTTTTCATGGACAGACGAGTTCCCCTTTGGGTGACCATGGCCCCCGCTGCACTAAACACCTGCTCTGTTGGCACACTACTGGCAGGGCAGGACAGCTTTTCCAACAAAAACTCTGCTAGTTGTGGCCACAAATCAAGTTTGGCTGCCCAGAAGTCCAACGGATCTTCAAGGTGTGATGGGCATGTCAAGGTATGCCACCACCTGTTGGTTCAGGTCCTGCTACAGGTGTACCTGCTGCTGATGAGCTGCTTCACTATGTGGGTTAAGAAAGCTACTCATCAGAGACTGTAGACTCAGGATGCTACTGATGGAGCTGGTACTGCTCCTGCCACCCCACCCCCTCCGCAGCAACCATGGCAGTGGAAGGTGAGCACAGGGGGCCCCCTGATTTAGACCTGCGAGAGGATGGACGATGGCGCCGATAGGCATCGGCCAACTGACTACATAGGATGCCTCTGTAGTAGGTCATTTTGTCCTCCCTCTCAGTAGGTGTAAAAAAGGCTCCTATTTTGTGACGGTAGCAAGGGTCCAATAAGGTGGAGATCCAGAAGTCATCCCGCTGCCGAATGGTGACAATTCGGCTGTCACTACTCAAGCAGGTGAACATGCATCGTGCCATTTGTGCAAGTGACTCGGAGTGACTCCCTGCCTCCATTTCCACTAAAAGGAAATTTGAGGAAACAAAAAAAGAGAGAGGGCAGCGCCTCATGTGATACCGTTCAAACAGAGAAATCCCAGGTGGATCCCCCAGCAGGGTGTACTCTCACCTGGTGACCCTCTTGGGGTTAAGCGTATCTCCCCGTTTGAGGGGTATTGAGTGGAATCCGTGCTGCAGCTGAAGGTGCCTAGACCGGTATCCTGGGAAGGAACCCGTAGAGTACTTGAATGAGGAGGAAAGAGAGGGCCCTTGTGTCCAGCGCTGCTCGGTGCCAAGGATGGTCCAGGCAAGACACACGCTTCAAAAGAGGTTTATTTAAACCAAGTGGAACGGAAAGTAGCTTTTTTCCTAGAGAGGAAAACCAGGAAAAAAGCTACTTTCCGTTCCACTTGGTTTAAATAAACCTCTTTTGAAGCGTGTGTCTTGCCTGGACCATCCTTGGCACCGAGCAGCGCTGGACACAAGGGCCCTCTCTTTCCTCCTCATCCATTTCCACTAGATACTGCTACTGTGTGTCTGGGTCCTCTGCCCTGTCTCTCATAATCCTCTAGCTCCTCTGGCTCCTCCTAATCCTCCTCTCCTGTCAGATTACTAGAAAAAATGCCCATTTGGCGATACCTAAACTGTGCTCCACTATGCCCCTCCCCCTCATCCTCCTCCAGTTCAGTCCCCACAGGGCTTATGAGGCCGTGAGATGTAGGCACCACATCTCCAGTGCCCTGACCAGCCATCGTTTCCAACACATGTTGTAAGAAATGAAGCAGTGGAATGACGTTGTTCATCCCGTAATCCTGGCGACTTACTAATAATGTGGCTTCCTCAAAAGGCCTGAGCAAATGGAAGGTGTCACGTATGAGCTGCCACAGGTTCAAATTGAAGTTACACAGGGGAGTTCCCCTATCCGCTTGGATCATCAAGAAATCAGTAATGGCTTTTCTCTGTTCATAGAGTCGGTCCAACATATGGTGGGTGGAATTCCAACGTGTTGCAACATCACAAATTAGACTATGTTGTGGGATACCGTTCTGACGCTGCAGCTCAATGAGGGTGTGCTTTGCTGTGTATGAGTGGCTGAAGTGCATGCAAAGTTTCCTTTCCATTATTAAGATGTCTTGCAAATGGGGGGATCACTTCAGGAACTGCTTCACAACCAGATTGAACATGGGTGCCATGCAGGGCGCATGGCTCAGCCTTCCCAGTCGCAGGGCATTCAAGATGTTTTTCCCATTGTCAGTCACCATGGTTCCCATTTCCACTTTTTGTGGAGTAAGCCGTGCTCCGATTTCTTTACTAATTACTTTTAGCAGTTCCTCCCCTGTGTGACTCTCTTCGCCAAGGCAACCCATGTGAAGAACAGTGTGACACCGCCGTGCCCTGCAAGCATGGTATGCTGAAGGGCCACTGAGACTTGTCTGGGCAGTGGAGACTGAGGACACGATGGAGGATGAGGAGGCAGAGGGGCACACTGTCACAGGACCAACGGGCTGACAGTGTGCAGGAGGAAGTGGCGTAACCAGTCCAAGTTGGGGTTGTGGCTGTGCAGGAACCACATTCTCCCAGTGAGCCGTAAAGGACATGTATTGACCCTGCCCGTAGTTACAGCTCCAGACGTTGGCCCTGCCGTGTACTTTGGTACACACCGACAGGCTCAAGGAATGGACCACCTTCTCTTCCACAAATTGTGCAGGGCTGGTACTGCCTTCTTCGCAAAGAAATGTCGGCTTGGCACTCTCCACCTCGGCACAGCACAAGCCATCAGTTCTCTGAAAGGTGCAGAGTCCACCACTTGAAAAGGGAGGGACTGCAGCACCAGCAACTTAGACAGGAGCACATTCAGCTTCTGTGCCATTGGATGAGTGGGCGCATACTGTTGTCCCTTGGACATGGCTTCGCCGATGGATTGTTGGCAGAATGGCTGAATAAAATTAGGAGGAGCAGGAGCATCTGGAGAGACAGAAGGAGGGTATGACATACAGCTCCCTTCGGCTGAGGTGGTGGAGCCTTGACTGGCTGAAAGAGGGAGCGGCGTGCCAATGGGTGATGCAGCAGGCTGGACCACTACATCGGAGCCACGGATCTCCCAGGCCGCTTTATGGTGGGGAAGCATGTGGTGATGCAGGGCCGTGGTGCCAACATTGGGACCCTGGCCAAGCTTCCCCTTCTGCCCACATATCTTGCATGTGGCTATGTGAACCTCCTCCGGATGCTTGATGAAAAACTGTCACACCACTGAGTAGCTGATTTTCCCACCATCAGTCCTCACTAATTGACTGCTACTGCTGCGGTCTCCAGGAACCACTGTTCCACTACCTCCTGGGAAGGTAGGGTGCCGCGAAGCAGGTGGTCTGCCCCGGGCATGTCTGGCTCCAGAATTTCCACTTCTGCCACCATGCTGACTACCAACCATGCTACCACCTTGCTGGCTCAGCTACTGCCTCACGGGCAAACTGCAACTCTCTTCTCCTGATGATAATGAAGCCCCTTCTGCAACCCTTGCAACACCGCCTCCCACATCACTTTCCTCATCACTACTTGCCCACCTAGCGGAGGAAGGGGTGGATGTCTCCTCCACTTCTTGGCTGTCCAGTAGCTGCTGACTGTCCTCTATTAGATCGTCCTCAGTGAATAGTGGAGCTGAACCCACAGCATAAGATACTTCTGTAGGGAAGTTTACCTCTAACATTTTCTTTTTTAACCCTGGATGTCTGCTCTCTCTACTCAAATATTCAAACAGACTTGGGTCTATCAGCCATACAAAATACCTTTTCGAATGATATAACACTCAGCGCTGACCAATCTGCATTTTTGTTAGACTCTATTTGTTTTATTTTGGACCATAATATTTTTACATTTAATGAAGTTTTGTATAGGCAGACCAGGGGCTGTGCCATGGGGACTCGTTTCGCCCCCAGTTATGCTAATCTCTTCATGGGGCGATTCGAGTCCCTAGTTATGGCACAGTCCCCTGCATTTATTGAGTTTGTTTGCTTTTTTTGGAGATATATTGACGATTTATTCATAATTTGGAGTGGCTCTTTTTCGCAGGCAGAGCAATTTGTTGGTGAATTAAATCAAAATTCTTGGGGGCTTAATTTTACTATGCAATATTCCACTCACGTTATTCAATTTTTGGATTTGGAAATATCCAGATCAGATTTGGGACACATAAGTACCAAAACCTTTTTCAAAAAAGTTGATATTAATAGCTTTCTTAGCTATGAAAGTGCACATTATCCTATCTGGCTCCGTGGTGTCCCTTATGGCCAGTACCTGCGCGTCAGAAAGAACTGTACATCAGATGACAGTTTTGATACGCAGGCCGCTGTCCTTAGGGGACGTTTTCGTGAAAAAGGTTATCCCAATAAATTGCTCTCCGATGCCTATAAAAAAGTAAAAGGAAAAACACAATTAGAATTGGTCACACCTAAGTCACCGTCCCTCAATAATATATCACTCTTGAAAACATTTAATCACAAATATAATTTTATTACTAATTTCAATAACGAAGCTACTAACATTAAAAAAATATTATCCAAACATTGGCCTATTTTGTGTAATGATCCAATTCTTAAAAGTTTTCTTCCCAATACTCCTAATATTACATTTAGAAGATCTCGTAATTTACAAAATCTTATTGCCCCTGGTAAATTGAAACCTATAGTTATAGACACAGTTCAGACGGGTGCCATCATCTCTCCATGTGGCCGGTCTCGCTGCATGTGCTGTGATTTAATCAAATCCACAACTGTATTCAAATCAGCGTATACACACAAAGAATACAAAGTCAAGGGCAATCTTACCTGCGACACTAATTTTGCCATATATCTACTGTCTTGTCAGTGCGGTTTACAATAAGTGGGCCGCACTGTACAAACAGTTCGGGCAAGTATGAATCGCCATAGATGGAATATCAGACATGAGTATATGCTACATAGCATCTCTAAACATTTTTCATTAAAACACAATAGTTGCATAGAGTCTTTAAATTTGATTATCTTGGAATCGGTCCCAAAGGGTATTTCTAATAGATTCCAACGTTTAATTAACCGTGAGAGTTTTTGGATCCATAAGTTGGTAACTTTATTTCCGCACGGTTTGAATGAGACAATCGAAAATACTCGTTGATTTTGTTCATCCATATTTTTATCAATACATTCTTCATTTATTAATTTTTTTACTTTAATAGTTTTTTGGAATCTGTTCTGATTTCCGTTTTTCGCTAAGCCTTTTGTGCTTCCTTCATTTGATGTTCGGGGTATGAATCATGCAACTCCTTCTATCTACTATTCGGTTAAACTGGTCACGCCCGATGGGAACCTTGGTCTTGTTTCTATCCTTTAATCAAATTCACACTATGCGGCTATTTTTTCATTTTTTACTTCTATATATGTTCTCTTAATTTTATAGCTGTAATTTATATAATATTTTATTAAGATCAGTGCTGAGTGTTATAAATGTATATTTATGCTCATTGTTATTTATTTATACATTTTATATTGTTGTTTTTTTGTAATACATTTTAATCATGCACTTCATGGGTTAATCCCGTGTGGGTATATAACCCTGGTACAACTGCTGTGTATTAAGCCTGATGAAGCCGCGCAAGCGCGGTGAAACGCGTTGCTAATAAACCTCCTTCCTTTACCTGGGCTCCGATACCTTCTTCTTGGTCAGCGCCGAAAATCCTGGTTTCTCCCTGAAGTCTTGTTTTATTCTGTAGGGAAGGGAATAGCATAGGATAGAGGCAATGGGAGGACACAGACTGCTCCCGGGCTATGCCAACTGAGGGTTGTGTCTGAGGAACCCATCGACTGTTGACTGGGGCTGTCAGATGTCACTTTTGATGAAGTGGAAGACCGTGTTAACCAATCGACGACGGCAGATGAGTTGCTGGTTGAGAAATGACCGCTAGCTGATAACGGGAGCTCAGGCCTCTCTCTGCGACTCCTGCTGTCACTCGCCCCTAGTCTGCTGCGACCTCTGCCTGAAGGATTTAGGCCTCTGCCACTCCTCTGCGCACATCCTGGCACTTCTCTGCCTGACATACACGTATGTATATGAGGGGAATACAATGCGCTTCCGTTCGCTTAAAACAGTATTTGTCTGGAACAGCATCTGTCTGACAGATTAACAGGTACAAAATAATATACTACTTAGATGTAGGTATGTGGTATGCACTGATGAGGGCAGAAAAATGCTCTCCAATAGACTTTAAAAAGTATCTGAGTACAACACCAGCCGGAGATTACTTTGGCCTGGACTTTGACAGTATGTTAAATGCTGCTGGAATGCGCTTTTCTCTGCTGTAACACACACACACAGTCTGTCCGTCCTATCTCTCTGCAGTGTAATGAACGAAGTGGCTGGCTTCAATATGGCTGCCAATTATATAGGGATGGGACATCACAGGGGTGACTGGCTGCTGATGTGATTCAGGGTCATCCTGCCTACTTCCCTTTCCGCCTTGCCTTTCCGTCTTCCCAGCATCCCTTGCCCCATGTACTGACATGTGGATCTACCATTTTAGATGCCCTGGAGCCTGGAATGCTGTAAAATGGAGTTTAATGAAGCGATTGATACGATAGAATCGCGGCGATATTCTCATTAGTTGCAAATCGAATATTTCCTGAAATTCGAAACGAGTTTGTCAGCTTCGATTCGCTCATCTCTAATTATGATCACTATTTCCTAGGTTTCCTTCTACTTGCACATGAGTTCCTCTGTCAGGTCTGTTGGTTAATATTAAGTCCAATAGGGAGCCCCCTCTGGTTGGGCCCTGCACCATTTGGGACAGATAATTGTCTTTAGCTATAGTCAGAAACCTGTTTCCTTTATGAGATTCACAGGTCTCAGTCTCCCAGTTTATCACCTCATTCTGATTTGCTGCCTTTTTAATTTGCCTCAGTATTTGATCTTCTGTCTCTTCCATTATGTTTGGTGGTTTATAGCAAACCCCTAGTAGATTTTATTTTTTATTTTTATCTCCATATATTACTACCCATAATGACTCCACATTATTGTTTCCCTCCCATATATCCTCCCTCAGTGCGGCCTTCAGACTCAGAGTTTCACATAAAGACAAACTCCTCCCCCTTTCAGTTTTGTCTGATCCTTCCTGAATAGACTATAACCCTGTACGTTGACCGCCCAGTTACAGCTATCGTCCAACCAAGTCTCTGTTATACCCACTGTGTCATAATTTTTCTAAGACATCAACCACTCCAGTTCCTCTGTTTTATTAGACAGACTTCTGGCATTAGTCAACATGCAATTCAAAGGTGTAAGTTTTTTCTTCCCATCCCCAGGTACATTAATAAGTCCCCCTCTCTATTTAAACTATCTTCCCCCTCTATGTTGTATGTCCCTCACCCCAGTCCCTAGATTAAACACACCTCCACCCTTCTAGCCATCTTCCCCCAAGCACAGCTGCACCCTCCCATTGAGGTGCAGCTCCTCCCAACGGCAGAGCCGGTATCCGTCAGCATAGTCGGCCCAGTTCTCCATAAACCCAAACCCCTCCTTCCTACATCAGCTTCTGAGCCACTTGTTTACCTCACTATTCTCCCGCTGCCTCTCTGGTGTGGCTCGTGGTACAGGTAATATTTCAGAAAATATTACATTGGAGGTCCTTTCCTTAAGCTTGCAGCCTAAGTCCCTGAAATAATTTTTAAGGGCACTCCACCTACCTCTTGCTTTGTCATTGGTGCCAATATGTACCATGACTGCTAGGTCCTCTCCAGCCCCACTCCGCAACATGTCAACCCGATTCCCAATGTGTCGAACTCGAGCACCAGGAAGACAACACACTGCTTGGCGATCCAGTTCTTTGTGACAGATCACCCTGTCTTTCCCCCTAATAATTGAGTCCCCCACTACGAGTACCTGTCTGGCCTGCCCTGCACTCCTCCTTCCCACCTTACTGGAGCAGACAACCCCTGGTGGTCAGCAAGGCCGGACTGGGGACAAAAACCAGCCCTGGAAATTATTGCATACCAGCCCCACAGCACTGTGTCATTGTGCCAGCAAACAGCCGGCATGCTGGCAGGTATATATATATATATATATATATATATATATATATATATATATATCCCTATCGTCTGATCAGCAGCACAACGATGGGGTGTGTATCTCCGCCCCTGTGAACTGCAGGACCCAGGAATTTTTAATGAAAATAAAAACACGCCCCTGGGCATGAAAACCCCCACAGAACAGCTCCTCCTCGAGTTTTTTTCTGTCCTGTGAGCAGGACCTTGGTTGGACAGAATCATCTGTCCGTAACTTGTCCCTTATATTACTTCTCCCCCCTTGCTTTTCTTCTAGGGGGGGAGAAATTAGGGATTCTTGAGCTATATTTGCTTTCTTCAGCCTGGAGAACTAGGTTCTCTCTCTCGAGTTCACCTGCTTAGTGCCGGCGGCAGCGCGTCCTGGGCTCCCGGCGTTTTGGAGCCACATGCAGGTTCTTTCTGTCTGTTCTGGCATCTTAGGGCGCGTGCACTGCTCGCACTCTGTATTTACCGAGCTGGTGGGCGGGGTTGCGGTCATGTGATACTCACATGATCGCTCCTGCCTTGCTGTTTTTTTTTTCTTATAAACAAAAAAAGAAAGAACTGTTTGCCTTAGCAGAATATTGTTCTATCAGTCAGCAAAGTTGTTGAAAGCTCCTTTTTTATCAAGTTTGTTCCTTCCCTTAGAAGTAACTTGCAACTTCCTGGAGGGGGTGTGTCTTCCTAGTGGAGACACTATAAGAAGCTAGTAAGCCTGCAGCTGTCTCTTCTGAGTCTGCAACTTGCCTTGACACATTTTGCTGGTGCACCTTGTTGTCAGTGTGCTTCTATATCTTTATTGTTCCGTAGTTTACGGTGTGTGTTCCTGGATCTAACCTCTCTTTTTTCAAGATTTTTTGTGTGTCTTTTTTTCTAAGTTTTTAATTAGAGAAAAAAAAATATTTTTCTCTCTCTCTAGATGTCTTCAAGAGATTCTGGTGAGTCTAGGGCCCGTAAATCACTGGAAAAGGCACATCACCTTTCCTGTAGAAAGTGTAATACACCTTTGCCCGATGAGAGTGGCTTCACTACCTGTGCAGCCTGTCGGCCACTTCCTGCTCTTCCCTTACCTGGGGAACCAGATATCTGGGACGTTTATGTCTGGGTGAAAGACTTTGTCCTGGGTTCCATTAAGGACCTTAAAGATTCCCTTCTTGCTCCCAGCCATCCCTCTCCTGCTCCTATGGAAGTAGATGATGGTGAGGACAGGAGATCCGTGGTCGATTCCTCGGATGAGGACATCATTGAGGATACCTCCAAGAATTTCTTACCTCCAGATAAGAAACAGAAATTATTAAAATTTGTACAGGCTGAGAATCAGCCTAAGCCTAAGGAGGATGCCCAATCTACCTCCAGGGTCTTTAGGTCCTTCCAAATGGATGATGTGCTGTCCGCACTCATGTCCGCTGAGTGGGAGAAACCGGACAAGGCATCGGTAATCTCTAAGTACAAAATGATGTACCCCCTTGATCAATCTCAATATAAGGTATGGTTACATTTGAATGGCTCGAATTTGAAGGACCCGCTTGACCGAAGGATGGAGATTGCGTTCAAGCGCACCTATATAGCAGGAGCTAGTCAGGCTTCAGTGGTGGTAGCCTCTAATGGTGTGGCGGTGGCCTTGAGAACTTGGCTTAATAGCCTTCAGGAGGACATCTCTTCGGGGGTTCCTAGAGAGGACTTGCTAGCCTCATTTGGGAAAATTAATTTGGCAATTGACTATCTGTGACTCCTCATCCCAACAAGTAAAGTTTGGTGCTAAGACCATGGGGCTTTCCACTGCGGGCAGAAGAGCCCTTTGGCTCCATCCCTGGCCGGGAGATAGCTATTCCAAGACCCAACTCTGAAACATGCTTTTTACCCTTGGCAAACTCTTTGGCTCAGAGTTGGATACTCTAATGGAGGAGTTGTCAGACAGGAAGGGGAAATCCTTGCCTCTTACCCCTAATTCTTCTAAGAGATACTCTAGGAAGTATTCTCCTCCCAGAAGAGGTAGACAGAGTAGATATTATACTCGTGGCAGGGGATCTAGGACCTCTAGAAGGGGTAATCAGAATAAGGGTGCTTCTGAACAGAAGAAGCAACCCTTTTGACGGGGTTGTTACTCCAGTAGGTGGCCGACTTGCTTTATTTTTTCCAGTTTGGGTACAGAGGATCAAAGATCCTTGGGTGTTAGAGATAATAAAAAATGGTTATTCTCTCCCCTTAACTACACCGCCCTCAGAAAAATTTCTGATATCCGCGATTCTTCAAGAACCAAAGCAAGTAATGCTAGAAAGCTCTATTCTAAAGCTAATTCCCCTGGCCGCACTGGAGCCTGTTCCCCCCTCGGAAGAAGGTCGAGGTGTATACTCCCCGGTTTTCCTTGTACCCAAGCCTTCAGGAAAACACCGTCTTATAATAGACTTAAGATATTTGAACCATCACTTTCAAAAAAGAAAGTTCAAGATGGAGACTATCAAATCAATCAGACCTCTTCTCTCCAAAGGAGAATACATGGCATCCTTGGACCTGAAGGATGCCTACTTCCATATTCCAATCCATCAGGATTACAGGAAGTTCCTCAGGATTGCGGTCAGGATCCGAGGGATTCTGTTCCATCTGCAGTTCAAGGTCCTCCCATTTGGGATCACCTCTGCTCCATTTGTGTTCACCATTTGTGTCCTCCATGATGACGGTTCTCAGGTTATCCCATACCTAGATGACTGGCTTCTTATAGCCAGAACAAGACTGATCCTACTGGAACATGTCCAGATTACCCTGGATTTACTCCAGAGCTTGGGCTGGTTGGTCAATTGGGACAAATCAGATTTGACCCCGACCACGACCAAACAATTCCTCGGGTTCATCATAGACTCTGTGGAGATGAAATTGTACCTCTCTGTAGCCAGTAAAGATCGTATCCTGAGAGGATATCGCTTCCTGAGAACACCTCACAAGGTCCCCCTCAGAACTCTAATGAGTTTCCTGGGGCTATTATCCTCAGCAGTGGAAGCAGTTCCTTGGGCTCTATGGCACATCAGACCCTTACAGTCAGAGGTCTTACACATCTGGAACCGGACTATCTCAGGTTTGGACTTCCTGCATGTTCTGTCAACTATCACCAGACAATCTCTCCGTTTGTGGGCCAACCCAAGAGATGGGATGTCTCTGCTAGATCCAGTTTGGACAATTATTACCACAGATGCCTCCGGCTCAGGATGGGGAGCTCATATGTTGGACCTTGCGATTTCAGGAACATGGAGTCCAGAAGAGAGGAGCCTGTCTTCCAATGCCAGAGAGCTAAGAGCGATATTTTATGCCCTCAAGAGGTTCGAACATCTCCTTTTCGGAACAGCGGTCCATGTCCAGACGGACAATATGGCTTCAGTGTTCTACATCAACAAGTAGGGAGGTACCAGCTCTCAGGCACTTCTTCAGGAAGTGGGGAAGATCTTCAAGTGGGCGGAAACAAGGGTAACAAGGTTATCCGCGGTCCATATCAGAGGAGTCCAGAATACCTTAGCGGATTGCCTGAGCCGTCTGAGCACAATTCCAGGCGAATGGTCCCTATGCCCACAAGTGTTTCAGCAGTTATGCCAACTTTGGGGTCTTCCGGAGATCGACCTGATGGCGACCAGATTCAACAAAAACTACCACAGTTTTGCTCCCTCTATTTGGAGGACCAACCTTGGGCTCTGGACGCAATGTCCATACTGTGGGACTTCAGACTGGCATACATCTTTCCGCCAACCTCTATGATATCCAGGGTATTAATGAAGGTCAAAAAAGATCAGGCCTAGGTAATAGCAATAATTCCATTCTGGCCGAAGAGATCCTGGTTCTCCCTCCTCATGATGATGAGTCAGGGAACATTCTGGAGACTCCCTCTGAGGCACAATCGGGTAGCCCAGGGCAACCAACTATGCCACAACTTAACGTCCCTAAGCCTGACAGCTTGGAGGTTGACAGGTCCATTTTAAAAGCCAAGGGTTTTTCGGACCGTATATTGGAAATGCTCTCCCACTCTAGGAGTGTGGCTACCAATAAATCATATGCCAGAATAAGGAAAATATTTGATGGTTGGTGTACTGCTAGGCAGCTGGACTCTTCCTCTCCCACGATACCGCAAATTCTGGAATTCCTTCAGGACAGATTCGACAAAGGTCTATCACCTAATACCCTGCTATGTCAGCTTTTTTGGAAAGGAAACTTTTCCAGGTTCCTGAAGTGGGAAGTTTTATCAAAGCCATCTCTAGACTGCGTCCTAGAATTGTTAAGCCTGTTGCCTCTTGGGACTTGGGGCTTGTTATCAAACATGTTTGTTTCCCTCCTTTTGAACCCCTACAGGATGTGGGACTCAAATTTCTTTCTATGAAGGTCTGTTTCCTTCTTGCAATCACCACTGTCAAGAGACTTGGAGAACTGCAAGCTTTTTCCTTGGCTGAGCCCTACACACTGTTCCTACCGGACAAGGTCCTCTTAAGGTACTTAGCCGATTTTCCCCCTAAAGTTTCATCTTTTTCTAACAGAAATCAGTTGATTTCCTTACCGAGATATGTTCCTGATTCCTCCCTAAGTGAGGAAAGTCATCTTAACAACCTTGACCTTGTAAGGGCTCTTAAGGTTTATATTGAAATAACTGCTCCCTTTCGTAAGGATGAGAACTTCTTTGTAGTTGTCCAGGGCTCAAATAAGGGGAAAAAAGCTTCAAAGTCCACATTGGGGCGTTGGATATGTGAATGCATGAAGGATGCTTATACTGTGGCTAATCTGGAACCTCCAAGGTTCACAGCCCATTCCACTAGAGCTCTATCCACCTCTAAAGCTGAGCGAGGCTCAGTTCCCTTAGAGCATATTTGTCAGAGTGCCTCTTGGAGCACTCCGTCTACATTCTTCAAGCATTATAAGATGGACTGTTCCTCTTCTCCTAACTTTTCTTTCGCAAGATCTATTATTAACACGGTTAATACTTAAATCCCACCCTTTTTTTGGGTACTATGTAAATCCCCATCATTGTGCTGCTGGTCAGACGACAGGGAAATTGAAATTTAAGTTGTTAATTTGTTTTCCCTTAGTCTGACAGCAGCACAAGGCTCCCTCCCAAAAATATTTTTTTCTTTTTTGCCTATATCTAAGTCTGTACTATATAATAAACTCGAGGGGGAGGTGTTCTGTGGGGGTTTTTATGTCCAGAGGGGTGTGTTTTTATTTTCATTAAAAATTCCTGGGTCCTGCAGCTCACAGGGGCGGAGATACACACCCCATCATTGTGCTGCTGTCAGACTAAGGGAAAACAAATTAACTACTTAAATTTCAATATATGTGTATATATAGTTTTTTCAAGAAAACAGCACCTGAATGCATTGAAGAGTGCAGGCAAGTGTAGGAATCCTGGTCACAAATCCATAGCAAATTTTATAAAGAAAAAATAAAAAGTGGGTTTTATTCCAACATGTGTAGAGTTGCAGGCAACGTTTCTGCTGGCTCACCCAGACATTGGGGGAGATTTATCAAAATCTGTCCTGAGGAAAAGATGCCTAGTTGCCCACAGCAGCCAATCAGAATGCTGCTTTTATTTTGCAAAGGCCCTTTTAAAATTGAAAGAAGCAATCTGATTGGCTGCTGTGGGCAACTGGGCAACTTTTCCTCAGGACAGATTTTGATAAATCTCTCCCAATGTCCAATGTCTGGGTGAGCAGCAGAAACGTTGCCTGCAACTCTACACATGTTGGAATAAAACCCACTTTTTATTTTTGCAAGAAACACAGATGTGCTGCAATGATTCTCTCTCTTTCTCTCCCTCTCTCTCTCTCTCCCTCTCTCTCTCTCTCTCTCTCTCTCTCTCTCTCTCTCTGTCTCTGTCTCTGTCTCTCTCTCTCTCTGTCTCTCTCTCTCTCTCTCTCTCTCTCTCTCTCTCTCTATATATATATATATATATATATATATACACACACACACACACACACACACGCATCTATATTAATTTGTTTATTAATATATATATATATATATATATATATATATATATATATATATATATATAATGTCACCCATAGAATACAGCCAGTGGTATTGCTAGGGTTGGTGTCACCTGGTCACCAAAAAAGTAATTTTTTGGCCAGTTGTGACAGATGCCACTGGTGTAGCGCATTGTGAAAAAATCCAGTATAATAATCAAATATACCAATTGCCATAGAATGGGAAAGAGCTAAAGAAGTCTTCACCATTTAAAACTACAGCTCCCAGAAGGACTTAAAGGGGTACTCCGGTGGAAAAAAAATTCTTTCAAATAAACTGGTACCAGAAAGTTAAACAGATTTGTAAATTACTTCTATTTAAAAATCTTAATCCTTCCAGTACTTATCAGCTGCTGACCCCAGTTCTCTCTGCTGACACCTCTGTCCATTTTAGGAACTGTCCAGAGTAGGGGAAAATCCCCATAGCAAATCTCTCCTGCTCTGGACAGTTCCTGACATGGACATAGGTGTTAGCAGACAGCACTGTGGTCAGACAGAAAGGAAATTCAAAAAGAAAATAACTTCCTGTGGAGCATACAGCAGCTGATAAGTACTGAAAGGATTTTCAAATAGAAGTAATTTACAAATCTGCTTAACTTTCTGGCACCAGTTAAAACAATTTTTTTCCAGCAGAGTACCCCTTTAACCCCTTAAGGACCGAGCCCTTTTTCACCTTAAGGACCAGAGCATTTTTTGCAATTCTGACCACTGTCACTTTAAACATTAATAACTCTGGAATGCTTTTAGTTATCATTCTGATTCCGAGATTGTTTTTTCGTCACATATTCTACTTTAACTTAGTGGTAAAATTTTGTGGTATCTTGCATCCTTTCGTGGTGAAAAATCCCCAAATTTGATGAAAAAAATGAAAATTTTGCATTTTTCTAACTTTGAAGCTCTCTGCATGTAAGGAAAATGGATATTCAAAATAATTTTTTTGGGGGTTCACATATACAATATGTCTACTTTATGTCTGCATCATAAAATTTATGAGTTTTTACTTTTGGATGACACCAGAGGGCTTCAAAGTTCAGCAGCAATTTTGAAATTTTTCACAAAATTTTCAAACTCGCTATTTTTCATGGACCAGTTCAGGTTTGAAGTGGATTTCAAGGGTCTTCATATTAGAAATACCCCATAAAAGACCCCATTATAAAAACTACACCCCCCAAGGTATTCAAAATGACATTCAGTAAGTGTATTAACCCTTTAGGTGTTTCGCAGGAATAGCAGCAAAGTGAAGGAGAAAATTCAAAATCTTCATTTTTTACATTCGCATGTTCTTGTAGACCCAATTTTTGAATTTTTGCAAGGGGTAAAAAGGAGAAAATTTTTACTTGGATTTGAAACCCAATTTCTCTAGAGTAAGCACATACCTCATATGTCTATGTTAATTGTTCAGTGGGCGCAGTAGAGGGCTCAGAAGGGAAGGAGCGACAAATGGTTTTTGGGGGGCATGTCACTTTTAGGAAGCCCCTATGGTGCCAGGACAGCAAACAAAAAACATGGCATACCATTTTGGAAACTAGACCCCTCAGGGAACGTAACAAGGGGTAAAGTGAACCTTAATACCCTACAGGTGTTTCACGACTTTTGCATATGTAAAAAAAATAAAAAAAAATTCTAACCTAAAATGCTTGGTTTCCCAAAAATTTACATTTTTAAAAAGGGTAATAGCAGAAAATACCCCCAAAATTTGAAACCCAATTTCTCCCGATTCAGAAAACACCCCATATGGGGGTGAAAATTGCTCTGCTGGCGCACTACAGGTCTCAGAAGAGAAGGAGTCACATTTGGCTTTTTGAAAGCAAATTTTGCTCTGGGGGCATGCCGCATTTAGGAAGCCCCTATGGTGCCAGAACAGCAAAAAAAAAAAACACATAGCATACCATTTTGGAAACTAGACCCCTCGGGGAACGTAACAAGGGGTAATGTGAACCTTAATACCCTACAGGTGTTTCACGACTTTTGCATGTGAAATTTTATTTTTTTTTACCTAAAATGCTTGGTTTCCCAAAATGTTTACATTTTTAAAAAGGGTAATAGCAGAAAACACCCCGCAAATTTGAAGCACAATTTCTCCCGATTCAGAAAACACCCCATATGGGGGTGAAAAGTGCTCTGCTGGCGCACTACAGGTCTCAGAAGAGAAGGAGTCACATTTGGCTTTTTGAAAGCAAATTTTGCTTTGGGGGCATGCCGCATTTAGGAAGCCCCTATGGTGCCAGGACAGCAAAAAATAAAACACATGGCATACCATTTTGGAAACTAGACCCCTCGGGGAACGTAACAAGGGGTTAAGTGAACCTTTATACCCCACAGGTGTTTCATGACTTTTGTATATGTAAAAAAAATTTTTTTTTTTTACCTAAAATGCTTGTTTTCCCAAAAATTTTACATTTTTAAAAAGGGTAATAGCAGAAAATACCCCCCAAAATTTGAAGCCCAATTTCTCCCGAGTACGGCGATACCCCATATGTGACCCTAAACTGTTGCCTTGAAATACGACAGGGCTCCAAATTGAGAGCGCCATGCGCATTTGAGGCCTAAATTAGGGACTTGCATAGGGGTGGACATAGGGGTATTCTACGCCAGTGATTCCCAAACAGGGGGCCTCCAGCTGTTGTAAAACTCCCAGCATGCCTAGACAGTCAGTGGCTATCTGGAAATACTGGGAGTAGTTGTTTTGCAACAGCTGGAGGCTCCGTTCTGGAAACAGTGGCGTACCAGATGTTTTTCATTTTTATTGGGGAGGGGGACTGTGTAGGGGTATGTGTATATGTAGTGTTTTTTACTTTTTATTTTGTGTTAGTGTAGTGTTTTTAGGGTACAGTCGCACGGGCAGGGGTTCACAGTAGTTTCTCGCTGGCAGCTTGAGCTGCAGCAGAAAATTTGCCGCAGCTCAAACTTGCAGCCGGATACTTACTGTAATCCTCCGCCCATGTGAGTGTACCCTGTACGTTTACATGGGGGGGGGGGGGGGGAAATATCTCCAGCTGTTGCAAAACTACAACTCCCAGCATGTACGGTCTATCAGTGCATGCTGGGAGTTGTAGTTTTGCAACAGCTGGAGACACACAGGTTGTGAAACACCGAGTTTGGTAACAAACTCAGTGTTTTGCAACCAGTGTGCCTTCAGCTGTTGCAAAAGCTACAACCCCCAGCATGTACGGACAGCGGAAGGGCATGCTGGGTCTTGTAGTTATGCAACAGCCGGAGGCATACTACATTGGCTGGGGATGCTGGGGATTGTAGTTATGCAACAGCTGGAGACACACTGGTTTTCTACTTAACTCAGTGTGCCTTCAGCTGTTGCAAAACTACAACTCTCAGCAGTCACCGACAGCCAACGGGCATGCTGGGAGTTGTAGTTATGCAACCACCAGATGCACCACTACAACTCCCAGCATGCACTTTAGCTGATTGTGCAAGCTGGGAGTTGTAGTTATACAACAGCTGAAGGTACACTTTTCCATAGAAATATTGTGCCTCCAGCTGTTGCAAAACTACAAGTCCCAGCATGCCCATAAGGGCATGCTGGGAGTTGTGGTGGTCTGCCTCCTGCTGTTGCATAACTACAGCTCCCAGCATGCCCTTTTTGCATGCTGGGAGCTGTTGCTAAGCAACAGCAGGAGGCTGTCACTCACCTCCTGCTGCTGCTCCACGATGCCGCCGCACAGGTCAGTCCCTCACCGCCGCCGTCGCTCCTGGGGCCCCGATCCCAACAGGGACGCCGGGGATCGGGGTCCCCAGCACCGGGGGTCGTCTTCCCGCACCCGCTCACGTCCTCCGGAAGAGGGGCGGAGCGGGTTGCGGGAGTGACACCCGCAGCAGGCGCCCTGATTGGTCGGCCGGGAATCCGGCCGACGAATCAGGGCGATCATGAGGTGGCACCAGTGCCACCTCACCCCTGCTGGCACTGGCTGTTCGGGGCCGTCTCTGACGGCCCCGATCAGCCAGTAATTCCGGGTCATCGGGTCACTGGAGACCCGATTGACCCGGAATCCGCCGCAGATCGCTGGACTGAATTGTCCAGCGATCTGCGGCAATCGCCGACATGGGGGGACATAATGACCCCCCTGGGCGATATGCCGGGATGCCTGCTGAACGATTTCAGCAGGCATCCGGCCCCGGCTCCCCTCCGGCTAGCGGCGGGGGCCGGAAATGCTCAGGGCGTATCCGTACGCCCTCGGTCCTTAAGGACTTGGAAACGGGGGCGTATGGATACGCCCTATGTCCTTAAGGAGTTAAGTAGTCGTAAGGTTATGCTGGGAGTTGTAGTTTCACTCATCATAACTGTAGAACTTACAAGTGACTACTGCTCTGATAGGACATAGTGAGGAGAATACACAAGAATATCAGTGACTATGAGTGATGTCTTTTCTATAGTCTTTCCTTATTTAATTCAGATGGTACATACTGCCAGGACTTGTTCCAGCTAAAGGTTCACCCAGCAGAACTTGACGCCCAGATGGCTCCTCACTATGTCAGCGGATTCTGATCCTCTATATGAAAACAATAATTATTATAATACTGCCAAACACTGTATACTTTGAATATAATACTGGCACACACCGTACCCTCTGAATATGATACTACTACACACTGTACCCTCTGAATATAATACCGCCACACACCGTACCCTCTGTATATAAAACTGCCACACACCGTACCCTCTGTATATAAAACCACTAGAGATGAGCGAACCTGCAGTAAATTTGATTCGTCACAAACTTCTCGGCTCAGCAGTTGATGACTTATCCTGCGTAAATTAGTTCAGCTTTCAGGTGCTCCAGTGGGCTGGAAAAGGTGGATACATTCCTAGGAAAGAGTCTCCTAGGACTGTATCCGCCTTTTCCAGCCCACCGAGCACCTGAAAGCTGAACTAATTTATGCAGGAAATGTCATCAACTGCCGAGCCGAGAAGTTCGTGAGGAATCGAATTTACTGTAAGTTTGCTCATCTCTAAAACCGCCGCACACCATACCCTCTGTGTATAAAACCGCCACACACCATACCCTCTGTATATAAAACCACCACACACCGTACCCTCTGTATATAAAACCGCCACACACCGTACCCTCTGTATATAAAACCGCCACACACCGTAACCTCTGAATATATTACTACAACACACTGTACCCTCCGAATATAATACTACCACATACTGTGCTCTCTGAATATAACCTTGCCATGCACCCTCTGAATACAATACCGTAGTTTATTGTGGCCCATAAAAACCATACCGCCCCAAAAATTCCTTATAATATACACTATGGCCGACTAGTATAATTGTCTTTAGACTGTTTTTTGTGTCTAAAAATGGTGCAAAAAAGGGTCAAGCAGGGTTTATTTGCGCCTTTTTTCCGCTTCAGTTGCAATCCACTGATTTTGGCAATACACATGATATGGACGCGTTTTATGAACTGCGCCTTTTTGTAAAAAGGCGCAAAGCCACTGAAAAGTCTCTAAAACTACACCAGCCCAGACTTAGCTTTTTGGTGTATGTGAAGAGAGAAATTTCAGAAAATGTGACCTGCACAAAATTTATCAAATGGTCTTCTACCTTTTAATAAATTTGGTGCTCCTACACAGAAAAATACTTCACTTACACCTACAATGTTAAATGCCGGCCTATACCTCTGAAATGCAAAACACTGTGCCCCTCACATATAATGCACCCTGTCCTGTGCCCCTCACATATAATGCACCCTGTCCTGTGCCCCTCCCATATAATGCACCCTGTCCTGTGACCCTCGCATATAATGCCCCCTGTCCTGTGCCCCTCACATATAATGCACCCTGTCCTGTGCCCCTCACATATAATGCACCCTGTCCTGTGCCCCTCCCATATAATGCACCCTGTCATGTGCCCCTCACATATAATGCACCCTGTCCTGTGCCCCTCACATATAATGCACCCTGTCCTGTGCCCCTCACATATAATGCCCTCTGTCCTGTGCCCCTCACATATAATGCACCCTGTCCTGTGCCCCTCACATATAATGCACCCTGTCCTGTGCCCCTCACATATAATGCCCTCTGTCCTGTGCCCCTCACATATAATGCACCCTGTCCTGTGCCCCTCACGTATAATGCCCTCTGTCCTGTGCCCCTCACATATAATGCACCCTGTCCTGTGCCCCTCAGATATAATGCCCCATGTCCTGTGCCCCTCGCATATAATGCACCCTCAGGGACACATGACAGGGGGACATTATATGTGAAGGGTACATGTCAGGGGGCATTATATGTGGGGGCACATGACAGGGGGCATTATAAGTGAGGGGCACATGTCAGGGGGGCATTATATATATAAGGGACACATGACAGGGGGGCATTATATGGGCACATGACAAGGGGGGGTCCTGTCATTTGCCCCCACATATAATGCCCCCCTGCCATGTGCCCCTCATATATAATGCCCCCCTGACATGTGCCCCTTATATATAATACCCCATGTCCTGTGCCCCTCACAATATAATGCCCCCTGACATGTGCCCCTCACATATAATGCCACCCTATCATGTGCCCCTCAGAGTGCATTATTTGCGAGGGGCACAGGACATGGGGCATTATATCTGAGGGGCACAGGACAGAGGGCATTATATATAAGGGGCACATGACAGGGGGCATTATATGGGCACATGACAGGGGGGGTCCTGTCATTTGCCCCCACATATAATGCCCCTCTGCCATGTGCCCCTCATATATAATGCCCCCCCTGACATGTGCCTCTCACTTATTATTTGCTTCCCCCCTTCTCACACCCGTCACCTTTCTCACACGCTGCGGGCTGCGGCTGCTCCGTTCTTGAAGTGTCAGTAACAGCCGCGGGGACGTGATTTCCGGGCGCCGGCGTGATGGTGGGATGTCATTGCGCCGGCCTGCCGTGGATGGCGTCACTGCGGCTGTCACTGACACTTCAAGAATTGAGCAGCTGCAGCCCGCAGCGTGTGTGAAAGGTGACGGAGTGGTGGAGCGGGACAGCTGACAGTTCCCGCTCCACCATGCTAGCCGGAGCTTACAGATCCTTCACTATGCGGCCGCTGCTGCTCTGCATACAAGGGCCTGATACTAGTATCAGGCCCTTGTATGCTAGTGTAGTGTGCATGGGCGGCGGCCGCGGCCCGACCGCACTGCGCCGCAGCCGCGCTGAATATATGAATTACTCAGGTACCATCAGACTGACCCGTTTTTATATATTGCCGGCCCCAGGGTGAGCGGCCCAGCGGGAATTTTCCCGGTATCCCGCCAAGCCAGTCCGGCCCTGGTGGTCAGAGACAGAGCCCTGCTGCAGTACAGCTAGCTCTGAAATGGCATCCCCCTCGTCTGCCAACCGGGCAAACATGTTAGGGTGTTCCAGATCAGGACTAACCTCCCTGACACTTTCCCTCTACCCCGTTTTCTAACTGTAACCCAGCTAGCTGCCTGACTGTCCTACACCTCCTTCCCACTATCCTCCCTACCTCTACCCCAGATAGTACTTGCTCAGTGAGCAGGAGACTCCTCTGCAAGTTGTCAATGCATCTCAGTGTTGCCAGTTGGTCTTCTAGATCCAGGATCTGAGCTTCCAAATAAACAACTTGCACACATCTTGCACAACAATATGATGCCCCGTAAGTTGTCCTGTGTTGGGACTTATACTTGCCAAGTCCCACCCCATCATCTTGACTGACGTCCCGTGTCATCACTCTGCTCCTTAAGCAGACCTAGCAGAGTGGTGACGCGAGCTGTCAATCAAGACAAGGGGCAGGACCATGGCCAGTGCGACGGGACCGGGTAAGTATAAGTCCCCACACAGGAGACTATTTACGGGGCAGCCAAGGAGGACTTTATAACTTTATGTCTTCAACATTGCTGGGTGCAAAAATGTCCCTGGGCATTGTGAGAATAAAGATTTTAGCATATTTAACGCATTGTCAAGTGTTATATATACCAAAACCTGCTGATTGGTTACCTTTAATATTTTAAGGGGTGCAGTTTCTAAAATGAGTAAGGGGGGGTGGGGGGCTGAATTCCCAAATATATACTGTATCCCCCTCCAAAGCTGCAGCAGAAAAAAGTTATTTTTTTTGTTTTTTTTAAATGTTAGTCAATAACTAGAGATGAGCCAATTTTTGAAAAATTCTATTTGGACAAAAAACCTTTTCAATGCGAATAAATTTGCAGTGAATCGCTATTACAAATGTCTATTTCTGGGCTACAGAGAGCCTCTATAGAAGTGTAGAACACTTTGTATTGTTGTAACACGCATAGGAAGTTTTAACCAATCAATGATGGCAGATGGGTTACTGGTCGAGACATGACCGCTAGCTGATACCGGGAGCTCAGGCCTCTTGCTAAGACTCCTGCTGCCACATGCCCCATATCTGCCGCAACCTGCTCCTGATGAATTTAGGCCTCTGCCACATCCTGGCACTTCTCTGCCTGACATACTTGTAGAACTGCTGAGTACGGTTGCACCAGAAATAAGCGTAACAATCTAGTGTGTAAGTCTTTTAGTGTTAGTCTGTGTTAGTCTTTTTTCATACTAACTGCCCCCATTAGCGTTAAAAAAAAAAAAATTTGAACTGCTGAGTGCATATATATTTCACTTATTTGCGGATAATATGCCCCAAAAAGGTTGCACCAGAAATAAGTGTACTCTCTCTCTCACTCTGAACGATCCTTGCCTGTCTGCCTGCCTGCAGTGATGCCGGCTTGAGTTGAAGGGATTAATTGCTGTAAATATCTGTATTGTCAGTAACACACAGACACTGTCTGCTCTCAGAAATGCCTGTCTAAAAGTCTCAGAAATGCCTGTCTTCAGCAATGGCTGATGAATATATAGGGCTGTGACATCACAGAGCTTGCTGGCTGCTGATAGGCTGCATACCACAATGTGATTCAGGATGATCCCTCCTACCGTCCTTTCCAGAATTCCTTGCCCCATGTCCTCACACATGTAGCCACCATTTTAGCCCCCCGGCCCGCACAAAATGGAGTGAATGAAGCGATTCCTTATAACGAATCGTGGCAAAATTCGGTTTAGTTACTAATCGAATTTTCCATGAAAGTTGTAATGATTTTGAATTAGTCTGATTTCATTCGCTAATCTCTACTTAGAATGCATCTAAAATATCTGACTAGACAACATGGATGCCATGATTTTGATTATAAGGCTTTTGCGGGGGTTTGCTTCATACTTCATACTTTTGGTAAATAAGCTTAAAAAAGGTAACAACATTTGGTCTAAGTTAGCCAACTGGAAAAAAAAAGTGAATGATGCACTGCGCAAAAGACTTTATAAGTCCACGGGTGCTCAGTCCTCAAGACCCGACCACGGTCATGTAGTACAAAGTTACAAAGGTGGAAGACTGCACTCCAGAAAATGGTGAAGCAAAAAAAAGTGTTTATTCACCCATCCAGTAAAAAGACATGCAACGTTTCAACTTCATGAAGTCTTAAGAAAGAATTAAGTGCTTGAGAAAGACTTTATTGTGAAGTTGAAACATTGCAAGTCTTTTTACTGGATGGGTGAATAAACACTTATTTTGCTTCACCATTTTCTGGAGTGCCGTCTTTCACCGTTGTAATTTTGGTCTAAGTTAGCATTACCCACAGCTACAAATTGCCTGCCGGGGACCCATCCAGAAAAAAAGGCTACATTGTTTTTATTAAAAAATAATCATTTGGATTAAAAATCAGATATCAGTTTCATGCATGTCACGCTAGCTTTTTATTTGGAGTCTGTGCTAATTGTAATAACCTTTCATCTATGCACGACATAGAAGGACATTTTATTTTTATTTTCACATTGTCATATTGATGGCATGAAATGTTTTTGGCCTTGTTTATTTTTCCTCTCTTTTTATTTTGTTAAGACTACAACAGTTGTATTAGGCATAAGATTAAATATCCACTTGCAGTTTCTAGGGACTTTAATAATGTTATGTCCAAAAGACAGGATTAAAAAAACAACTGAAAAAAACATTAATGATAATCAATCATCATTGGAACACCTTGTCTCACAGTATAGCTGGAAGGATAAATGGAGGTTGAAATTCTCTCAAATTAATTTATTCATGTCATAACAAATCTTAAATGACTAGGTCGGTTTATTTCTTTGAATATAGAGGACTCTATTTATTGAAATGTTCGTTATATACTGTTTTATTCACAGACAAATCATGGTGCAGACTTCCATCATCAAGGGCAGTTAGAATTAGGTTATTTAAGATAACCCTTTCCCCAGCTTGTGTTAAGTATGTTTTGGATTTTTTTTCAGTAATATGTTTTAAAGGGGTACTCCGGTGCTAAGACATCTTATCGCCTATCCAAAGGATAGGGGAAAAGATGCCTGATCGCGGAGGATAAGATGCCTGATCTTTCAGGCAGCACTCCGTTACCATCAGCCCCCGAAGCATGTTCCCTCCGGGTCTGATGACTGCTGATCATGGGGCCGGAGTATTGTGATGTCACAGCTCCGCCCCATGTGATGTCCCCCTCAATGCAAGTGTATGGGAGGGGGCGTGACAGCTGTGTGAAAGATCAAGGGGGTCACCAGTGGCGGGACCCCCGTGATCAGGCATCTTATCTCCTATCCTTTGGATAGGTAATAAGATGTCTTAGCACCGGAGTACCCCTTTAAGGACACAGACTATATTGCCCTTAAGGCACGTTTTAGATTTTTACTTCCTCTCCTAAGAGTCATAACCAGATGTACTGTACTTTGCAATGAAACCTTTAATTGTAAATAAAATGTATGACAAAACTAAAGAGGTGTCAGCAGAGAGCACTGTGGTCAGACAGAAAAGAACAACTCAACTTCCTCTGTACTATACAGCAGCTGAAAAGTACTGGAAGGGTTAAGATTTTTTAATAGAAGTAATTTGAAAATCTGTTTAACTTTCTGGAGCCAGCTGATTTGAAAAACATTTTTTTTTTCCACCAGAGCACCCCTTTAAGGAGAAATTGGAAATTAACGAGCAATTTTGCAACTTAGGGTGTGTGTGTGTTAGTTTTTAAGCAATACTTTTTATGGTAAAACTGACCGTATTCTGTGGGTCAATACAGTTAAAAACAATATCCACATTTACATAGCTTTTGTATTCTTGTACTGCTTTAAAAGAAAATCATTCTTTTTTTTAACAAAATAAGTATTTTATAGTAATTGCCCAATTTTGACCTCTATGGCTTTTTTAGTTTTCCATATGCAGGACTGTATGGGTTAATATTTTACATTGTGGTCTGAAGGTATTTTTTGCTAGTTTTTGAATGATAGGATTTTTTGATTACTATTTATGATTTTTTTTACACATAATACAACCAAAATAAACAAATCTGGTGTTTGGTGTTTTTTTTTTTACGTTTATACTATGCATAATCGTAAATATTATAGTTTAATAGTCTGGTCATTTCCACACACAGTAATACCAAATGTGTGTTTTATGTATAATGCATTCATTTATTTATTTTTAATTTGGGAAATTAGGGGTGATGTCAATTTGTATTAGGGTGGGGCATTTTATATTTAAAAAAAAAACTTTATTTTATTTCATTTACATTTTTGAAGTGCAATGCTTTTCATATTACCAGTTATCAGCAGATTTGACTGGGGACCCACATGTAAGCAGGTAAGGGGACCACTGGCAACTGATTGGATCCCACCTGCAAAGGAAATTTGGTCAGTTATAGTATGATGGATATATGTATGGTGATAATATTCTTCCTTGTATACCGTTATTATTTGGTAACTATATGATTTACTTCGACGTACATGTGTCTATCATGGGAAATTGTTTTACTTTTGTTAATGTTTGACAAGGAACTGCACTGAATGTAAGTGGCATGTCACTTCTTTAACATTATTGTTTTGTAATGTTATAATTGCCCCCCCCTTACTTTTGTCCTGGCTCACCAGTGTGCACCCCACATCCCCAAATTAAAAAGTTGGAGATGCCACTGGCTGCACATACTTCCCTCTAATTGTCTTACCAATGTTGCGCTCATTGTGTACACAGCTAAGGTGTCCACTGCTAAAACATTCTGTTTAAGGAAATCTGTCATATATTTGCTGCTGCCTGAACCACAAGTCATTGGGTTGATCCCTGGCTACTTCTCCCAGCCTTTATTGATAAATGTTTCCTATTCTTAAACAGGGACAAAACTATGAATGAAGGCTGGTGGGTTGGGGAAAAGCCCCTAGCGACTGCCCATAGGACTTTTGGCTCGGGCAGTATAAACGAGATAACAGGTTCCCTTGAGCAGACTGCAAGTTCCGTAGACAAATCCAATAATGACATAGTAGGTCCACACTCGTGTACTGACTGGTTTGGAATGATGATCTTAAACATAAAATGGTCACAGTTTATTATTAATATTTTCTATTAACCTATGTGCTTTTCATTGAATGCCTATGGCCAATCTAACATCTGGCAATCTGTTGATAGTTTATTGCAGAGAATTGACACACTATTCTTTAGGGTTACATGCTAGTCTCATGATACAATAGTATGTTGTATAACTGTATTTTCTTGCTGCTATCCCTACGGACAAAAATATATTTATATATATATTTAAAAAATACACGGTCCAGAGGCAAGCAAATACATAGCCTCCAATTATTCATAATACAGCACACGTATATATTTCTATTCTTTATTCTTCAGGGCAGCTCACATTTGTTAACATTTATGAAATTATAAATCAGGCATGACAGTTGTCCCTGTCCTATTCAGTATGATAATAGGAAGTAGATGATGCCCTACAGACTTTTATGTCAAACTCCGTTTAGCCACTGAGCTTAATAAAACATACATAGTATTGGTCACAGAAGCTTATTTATAATAACAGCTATGTCTTTTAAATAAGGCATTAAAAGTAGTTAGAGAGTTTATAATAAATAGTAAATATTCTGTTCTCTCATATTGTATGTAGGATATATGTGTGTATTGCAATGTGTCCTTATGTGTCCATACGTCTATACAAAAGTCCATAAATATCAGCAGCACTGCACACACAGTCATTGGCAGACAATGGCAATTACGCCGATGTCTGACATTAACCCCTAAAGTGTTGTGATCATTAGTGATCATGGCACTTGAGAACCTGAATGACAGCTCCCCTGTCCAATCAGCACCCCCAATTGGTTTCCATGCCAGCCAGAATGTTGATTTGGCATGATTTTCTATTAGAGTCTGCCTCAGGAAATTGTATTGCATCATTCGGTATTAACTATCTAATTATTGCTTACAATAATCCACTATGAGGACTTAAAAAGTGTAAATAAAATAATGAAAAAAGTTTTTCAAAATATAAAAAAAGATCCTCTCTTGATATTTTTTTAACTCCCCTTTTCCCATTTCTTAAACAAAATACATAAATGAACATATTTCATATCACCTAGTTCAGAACTGTCCAAACTATTAAAATATAACGATTCATTTTGTACAGTAAACGGCATGAACACAAAACATGTCCTAAACTTCAGATTTTTTAAACTCTTTTAAGAAATAAATGGAATAAAAAGTGATCAAAAGGTTAAACATGGGTGTTACGCCGAGCACTCCGGGTCCCTGCTCCTCCCCGGAGCGCTCGCGGCGTTCCTCTCTCTGCAGCGCCCCGGTCAGACCCGCTGACCGGGAGCGCTGCACTGACATTGCCGGCGGGGATGCGATTCGCATAGCGGGACGCGCCCGCTCGCGAATCGCATCCCAAGTCACTCACCTGTCCCGGTCCCCGGCTGTCACGTCCTGGCGCGCGCGGCTCCGCTCCTTAGGGCGCGCGAGCGACAGCTCTCTAAGATTTAAAGGGCCAGTGCACCAATGATTGGTGCCTGGCCCAATCAGCCTAATTAGCTTCCACCTGCTCCCTGTCCATATTACCTCACTTCCCCTGCACTTCCTTGCCGGATCTTGTTGCCTTGTGCCAGTGAAAGCGTTTAGTGTTGTCCAAAGCCTGTGTTCCAGATCTCCTGCTATCTTCCTTGACTACGAACCTTGCCGCCTGCCCCGACCTTCTGCTACGTCTGACCTTGCCTCTGCCTAGTCCTTCTGTCCCACGCCTTTTCAGCAGTCAGCGAGGTTGAGCCGTTGCCGGTGGATACGACCTGGTTGCTACCGCCGCAGCAAGACCATCCCGCTTTGCGGCGGGCTCTGGTGAAAACCAGTAGCAACCCTAGAACCGGTCCACCGACATGGTCCACGCCAATCCCTCGCTGACACAGAGGATCCACATCCAGCTAGCCAAATCCTAACAATGGGTATCGTTGTAAGCATATTGGGGAGATTTATCAAAACCTGAGCAGAGGATAAGTTGACCAGTTGCCAATAGCAACCAATCAGATTGCTTCTTTCATTTTTAAAAAGGCCTTTTCAAAATTAAAGAAGCAATCTGATTAGTTGCTATGAGCAACAGGTCAACTTTTCCTCTGCACAGGTTTTGACAAATCTCTCCCTTTGACTCACATAACAAAGATATAACATCAGTTAAAATTGAAACCATACAATTTCTAATTCCCCTCTCCCCCCAAAGTAATGATTTTTCGGTTTTGCTGTATATTTTATGGCTAAATGCAAGGGGTCATTACAAAGTATAGCTGGTCACCAAAAAATCAAGCCCTCATATGGGTCTATAGATGGAAAAATAAAAGAGTTGTGTCTCTTAAAAGGCAAGGAGGAAAAAATAGAAATGTAAATTGGTTATGTTAAAGGGGTACTCCGGTGGAAAACTTTTTTTTATTTTTGTTTTTTTAAATCAACTGGTGTCAGAAAGTTACAAATATTTGTAAATTACTACTATTAAAAAATCTTAATTCTTCCAGTACTATTCAGCTTCTGTATGCTCCACAGGAAGTTCTTTTCTTTCTTAATTTCTTTTCAGTCTGACCACAATGCTCTCTGCTGACACCTCTGTCTGTGTCAGGAACTGTCAAGAGCAGGAGAAAATCTTCATAGCAAACCTATCCTTCATGGACAGAGGTGACAGCAGAGAGCACTGTGGTCAGACTGGAAAGAACTACACAACTTCCTGTGGAGCATATGGCAGCTAAGTACTGGAAGGATTAATATTTTTTAATAGAAGTAATTTACAGTTCTGTTTAACTTTTTAGGACCAGTTGATTAAAAAAAAAATGTTTTCCACCGGAATACCCCTTTAATCTTAAGAGATTAATATATAAGAACACAGCAGACTCAGGTATACGCCTGAGGTATTTGTGAGTGGAGAACTCCCTTCCTCCTCCTCCCCCTCACCATTGACTAGCGACTGCTTTGAGCAGGGTGGGGAGCGATGGGTTAAGGCCGAGAACATTTAGGTTAATAGTGTGCAAGAACTCTCCATATACTATGCAGCCCTTAACGACAATGGACGTAAATGTACGTCATGACGCGTCCTGCGTGGCAGGTCCCGGCTGCTATCAGCAGCCAGGGACCTGCCGGTAATGGTGGACATCCGCGATCTCGCGGATGTCCGCAAATAGCCAACCCCTCAGATGCCATGATCAATACAGATCACGGCATCTGTGGCAGTGCGGTACTTTAAATGGGTGATCGGATCGCCCGCAGCGCTGCCGCGGCGATCCGATCATCCAACTTGGCGTCCGGAGGTCCCCTCACCTGGCTCCAGCCGTCTCCCGGGGTCTTCTGCTCTGGTCTGAGATCGAGCAGACCAGAGCAGAAGATCACCGATAACACTGATCATCAGTGCTATGCCCTATGCATAGCACTGAACAGTATTAGAAATCAAAGGATTGGTATAGTTAGTCCCCTGTGAGGACTATTAAAATGTAAAAATGAAAGTTAAAAAAAAGTAAAAAATCCCCTCCCCAATAAAAATGTCCTTTTTTCCCATTTTACCCCCATAAAGTGTAAAAAAAAAAAAATTATACACATATTTGGTATCACCGCGTGCGTTAAAAAAATAAATAAATAAATAAATAAATATATATATATATATATATATATATATATATATATATATGAATATATATGTATGTATATATATTTATATATAGATTAGTTAGGAGTAGCCGTATTAGTCCAGTGATGCAAAAAGCAAAATCATCGGTAGTTGCAGTATCTTGTAATACCTTTTTTATTGGACTAACAAGATTTTGTAGAGACAAGCTTTCGGGAGGAATCCCGAAAGCTTGTCTCTACAAAATCTTGTTAGTCCAACAAAAAAGGTATTACAAGATACTGCAACTACCGATGATTTTGCTATTTATATATATATATATATATATATATATATATATATATATATATATATATATATAAATATAATGTTATTGATCCCGTACGGCGAACGGCGTGAACGTAAAAAAAACAAAGCGTAAAATTGCTGCTTTTTTGGTCACATTTTATTTAAAAAAATACAATAAAAAAATGAATAAAAGTTTTATATACACAAATGTGGTATCAATAAAAAGTACGGAACATGGCACAAAAAATGAGTCCTCATATCGCCGCTTATACGGAAAAATGAAAAAGTTATCGGTCGTCAAAATAGAAGGATTTTAAACATACTAATTTGGTTAAAAAGTTTTCGATTTTTTTTAAGCGCAACAATAATAGAAAAGTATATAATCATGGGTATCATTTTAATCATATTGACCGACAGAATAAAGAACACATGTCATTTTTATCGTAAATTGTACTGTGTAAAAACGAAACCTTCCAAAATTTGCCAAATTGCAGTTTTCATTTTAATTTCCCCACACAAATAGTATTTTCTTGGTTGCGCCATGCATTTTATGGTAAAATGAGTGCTGTCTTGCAGGACAGCTGGTCGCTCAAAAAAACAAGCCCTCATGCTAGTCTGTGGATGAAAATATAAAAGAGTTACGATTTTTTGAAGACGAGGAGGAAAAAACGAAAATGCTAAAATAAAATTGGCCTGGTTCTTAAGGTCAAAATGGGCTTGGTCCTTAATGGCTTAAAGGGGTACTCCCGTAGAAAACTTTTTTTTTTTTTTTTAATCAACTGGTGCCAGAAAGTTAAACAGATTTGTAAATTACTTCTATTAAAAAATCTTAATCTTCCTAGTACTTTTTAGGGTCTGTATATTACAGAGGAAATTATTTTCTCTTTGGAACACAGAGCTCTCTGCTGACACCAGGACCATAATGCTCTATGCTGACATCTTTGTCCATTTTAGGAACTGTCCAGAGCAGCATATGTTTGCTATGGGGATTTTCTCCTACTCTGGACAGTTCTTAAAATGGACAGATATGTCATCAGAGAGCACTGTGGTCATGATGTCAGCAGAGAGCTCTGTGTTCCAAAAAGAAAATAATTTCCTCTGTAGTATTCAGGGGCCAATAAGTACTGGAAGGATAAAAAATTTTTAATAGAAGTAATTTACAAATCTGTTTAACTTTCTGGCAACAGTTGATTTTCAAAAAAAAGTTTTCCACGGGGGTACCCCTTTAACCCCTTAAGGACCCAGCCAATTTTCACTGTAGGACACGGCCATTTTTTGCACATCTGACCACTGTCACTTTAAACATTAATAACTCTAGGATGCTTTTACCTTTCATTCTGATTCGGAGATAGTTTTTTTGTGACATATTCTACTTTATGTTAGTGGTAAGATTTTGTCAATAC
Source organism: Hyla sarda (assembly GCF_029499605.1). NCBI lineage: Eukaryota > Metazoa > Chordata > Amphibia > Anura > Hylidae > Hyla > Hyla sarda. Next base: position 164,818,871 of record NC_079191.1, on the reverse strand, counting down.
TTCAAATGTACATGGTGCACTCTCACTCCTGAGCCTTGTTGTGCGTCCGCAGAGCATTTTACTCCCACATATGGGGTATTTCTGTACTCAGGAGAATTTGCGTTACAAATTTTGGGGTCTTATTTTCCTTTTAACGCTTGTGAAAATAAAAAGTATGGGGCAACACCAGCATGTTAGTGTAAATTTTTTATTTTTTTACACTAACAAGCTGGTGTAGCCCCCAATTTTTCCTTTTCATAAGGGGTAAAAGTAGAAAAAGCCCCCCAAAATTTGTTGTGCAATTTCTCCCGAGTACGGAGATATGTGGCCCTAAACTGTTTCCTTGAAATACGACAGGGCTCCGAAGTGAGAGAGCTCCATGCGCATTTGAGGACTAAATTAGGGATCACATAGGGGTGGACGTAGGGGTATTCTACGCCAGTAATTCCCAAACAGGGTGCCTCCAGCTGTTGCTAAATTCCCAGCATGCCTGGACAGTCAGTGGCTGTTCGGAAATGCTGGGAGTTGTTGTTTTGCAACAGCTGGAGGCTCCATTTTGGAAATACTGCCAAACAATACGTTTTTCATTTTTGGGGGGGACAGTATAAGGGGGTGTATATGTAGTGTTTTACTCTTTATTATGTGTTAGTGTAGTGTTTTTAGGGTACATTCGCACTGGCGTGTTACGGTGAGTTTCCCGCTAGGAGTTTGCGCTGCGGTGAAAAATTTGCCGCAGCCCGAACTTGAAGCAGGAAACTTACTGTAAACCTGCCCGTGTGAATGTACCCTGTACGTTCATATGGGGGGGGGGGGGGGGCAAACCTCCAGCGATTTCAAAACTACAACTCCCAGCATGTACTGACAGACCGTGCATGCTGGGAGTTGTAGTTTTGCAACAGCTGGAGGCACACTGGTTGGAAAACCTTCAGTTAGGTTCTGTTACCTAACTCAGTATTCTCCAACCAGTGTGCCTCCAGCTGTTGAAAAACTACAACTCCCAGCATGCACTGATCGCCGAAGAGCATGCTGGGAGATGTAGTTATGCAATAGCTGGAGGTACGCAACTACAACTCCCAGCATGCCGAAACAGCTGTTTGCTGTCTGTGCATGCTGGGATTTGCAGTTTTGCAATATCTGGAGGGCTTCAGTTTTAGAGAACACTGCAAAGGGATCTCCAAACTGTGGTCCTCTAGCTCTTGCAAAACTACAAATTCCAGCATGCCCAGACAGCAAACAGTTGTTTGGGCATGCTAGGAGTTGTAGTTTTGCAAGATCTGGAAGGCTACAGTTTAGAGACCACTATATAGTGGTCTCAAACTGTAGCCCTCCAGCTGTTGCAAAACTACATATTCCAGCATGCCCAAACAGCTGTCTGGGCATCCTGGGAGTTGTAGTTTTGCAACATCTGTAGGGCTACAGTTAGAGACCACTGTATAATGGTCTCAAACTGTACCCTCCAGATGTTGCTAGGCAACTCACCTGCTTCCGTCGGATCCAGCCGCACGTCATCACCGCCCGACGATCTCCGTCGCCCGCAGCCGCAGTTGTACGCCCGGATCGGTAAGTGGATCTTCGGCGACGGTCTCCTTTCGTTCCCCGTTCTGCCCCGCCTATTGTGGGTGGGCAGGACGGGGAAAACGAAAGCTAACCCTCCCCGCCCCCGATCTGCTATTGGTGGTCGCGTCTAGACCACCAATAGCCGGGATAGGAGGGGTGGCACCCCTGCCACCTCACTCCTGTGCCTTCAGGGGGATCGTGGGTTTCTTAGACAACCGCGATCCCCCTTTTATTCCGGGTCACTATAGACCCGTAATGACCCGGAATTGCGCAAATCGCAAGTGTGAATTCACTCGCGATTTGCCGCGATTGCCGACATGGGGGGTCTGATGACCCCCCTGGGCGTTTGCATGGGATGCCTGCTGAACGACTTCAGCAGTCATCCCGGTCCGATCCCCGCCGGCCACGCGGTAGGGGCTGGAATTCTCCCTGGCGTATGCGTACGTCTTGGGTCCTTAAGTACCAGGTTGTCATGACGTACGCATACGTCAAGGGTCCTTAAGGGGTTAAACAAGTCTACATTGTTATGGGGACAGTTCTGCTTTAAATGTTTTGATGCTTCTATTGCATCATATTTTTGCTTCCTTTGTCCTCCAAATAATTTCTGCTGAGGCATATTGTGATTAATATTCAGAATGACTATATTAATATGTTGCATACAGTCATTGGCGAGAATAAGTTTATGTTGTATTATGGCATGCCTGGTCCCATAATTCAGTATAAAAGATCATGGCAAGCTGCGTGGGCAACCTACTCATGCCTGTTTTACATTTCAGACAGGATCTGGGCATCATTATGATAAAATTATAACTTGCTATCCTTTGAGGTTTAAATTACATATTACTCTTATTAAATGTATCAGAATCTTGCAAATGGTCCATGAAAGAAAAAATTATTTTATATGAAAAAACTATATTTTAATCCAGGCTGCTAGAAGATGAATATCTATTTTATTTTGCTTTTAGACACTTTGCCATGTAAGTGTGTTATGGCAGTAAAAGTTTCACAGTTGCTGTAGTCTTTGTCTGAATTTGAATGGAAGGCAGCCATGCTCAGAAATCTCATTTACTTTAATAATACCCAAGCATGCTCTGTGTCGATAGAGAATGGCATTTCTTAAATGCAGCGTGTTATCTAGATAGGAGGTATGAAGCTGTGACTGCTTCCTTCAGATCTGACTGATAGGGGCCATGTGAATTCATTTAGGTGGAATCTACCTAATGTAACAATCATGTTGTATGCTTTCAAATCTTTAATAATTCTAAAGATTTTTTGTTGTTGAATAATTATGAAGTCAAAATTAATGTTACATATAATTTAAAGGGCTACTCCCATCTGGGACATTTATAGCATATGCAGTGGATATGCCATTAATGTCTCTTAGATGTGGGTACCACCTCTAAGACTTGCACCTATGATGTTTAAGGGCTCTCCAGCCCCTTCTGGCTTGTTTGTGGGTGCCATTGGTGGTCTGGGAGCTGAAAATAGTAACACAATTCGATTCACTCCCATTGAGTTTAATGTAAGTTGTGCAAACTGCTAGCTACGCAAACTATGCTGTTTATGTAACTCCTGGACTTAGGTAAACAGTGTTGCTTGCTGGCGACACTGCGCAATTCCCATTAAAGTCAATTGCATAACTCCTCCTTGTTGGCTGTTTCCGGCTCCCTGATACTCCGGGGGCTGCAAACAAGCTGGAGAAGTCCGGAGACCCCTAAACTCAAGATGCGTGTGGCTCTGGAGGTTGACCCTACATTTAGGGGAGATTTATGCCATATCCTGTGCATATGCCATAGATGTCCCAATGGGAATAACCTTAAAAGGAGAATAAATTGGGATGGTTTTCACCCCTTAAGGACCAGGGTTTTTTCAGTTTTTTTATTTTTTCCTCCTTACCTTTAAAAAATCCTAGCTCTTTTAATTGTGCACCTAAAAATCCATATCATGGCTTATTTTTTGCACCACCAATTCTACTTTGTGAAGAAATTAGTAATTTTACCCAAAAATCTACGACGAAACGGAAAAAATAATTATTGTGTGACAAAATTGAAGAAAAACAAAATTTTTGTAATTTTTGGGGGCTTCTGTTTCTACGCAGTGTATTTTTCAGTAACAATGACACCTTTTCTTTATTCTGTAGGTCCATACGATGAAAATGATACCCTACTCATATAGGTTTGATTTTGTCGTACTTCTGGAAGAAATCATAACTACATGCAGGAAAATTTATACGTTTAAAATTGTCCTTTTCTAACCCCTACAACTTTTTAATTTTTTGCGTACGGGGCGGTTTGAGGGCTCAGTTTTTTGCACCGTGATCTAAAGTTTTTAGTGGTACCATTTTTGTATTGATTGGACTTTTGATTGCTTTTTATTTATTTTTTTCATAGTATAAAAAGTGAACAAAAATACACTATTTTGGACTTTGGAATTTTTTGGCGCGTACGCCATTAATTAACTATATATTTTTAAAATTTGGACATTACTGCATGCAGCAATACCACATATGTTTATTTTTATTTACACTGTTTTTTTTTTTATGGGAAAAGGGGGTGATTTAAACTTTTAGGGGTTAAATGATCTTTATTAACTTTTTTTTATTTGCAGTGTTATGGCTCCCATAGGGGGCTATAACACTGCACACACTGATCTTTTACATTGATCAATGGTTTCTCATAGGAAACCATTGATCAATGATTCTGCCGCTTGACTGCTCATGCCTGGATCTCAGGCACTGAGCAGTCATTCGGCGATCGGACACCAGGAGGCAGGTAGGGGCAACCCGTGTCCTACAGCTGTTTGGGAAACAGCGATTTCACCGCGGCGTTCCCGAACAGCCCACTGAGCTAGCCGGGGGTAGTTTAGTTTCACTTTAGACATGGCGATCAACTTTGAATGCCACGCCTAAAGGGTTAATAGTTCGTGGCTCCGCCATCAGTGCCGCTCGCTATTGGCCATGGGTCCCGGCTCTTGTTACAAGGGCCGGGCCCAACCCGCTATGAAAGGGAGCGGACTCAGGGCGTACAGGTACGCCCTTGGTCCTTAACAGGTTAAAGGGATACTTCCCTGGAAAACATTTTTTTTAAATCAACTGGTGCCAGGAAGTTAACCAGATTTGTAAAATACTTTTATTTAAAAATCTTAATCTTTCCAGTACTCATCAGCTGCTGTATGTTCCATGGGAAGTTCTTTTTTTGAATTTCCTTTCTGTCTGACCACAGTGCTCTCTGCTGACACCTCTGTCCATTTTAGGAACTGTCCGGAGAAGGATAGGTTTGCTATGGGGATTTGCTCCTACTCTGGACAGTTCCGAAAATGGACAGAGGTGTCAGCAGAGAGCACTGTGGTCAGACAGAAAGGAAATTCTAAAAAGAAAAGCACTTCCTCTGGAGCATACAGCAGCTGATAAGTACTGGAAGGATAAAGATTTTTTTATATAGAAGTAATTTACAAATCTGTATAACACTCTGGCACCAGTTGATTAAAAATACATTTCCAGTGGAGTACCCCTTTAAGTACAGGTGCCCTGTTTACTGGAGGGTGTCTAAGAATGGAAACTGCAGGAGCAAGTGAATTGTTTGCACTGTATGGGGTGTGAGAAGGTGAAAGGTATCGTGGTGGATGGGCGATATGTGTCACCAAGGCTACTGGATTTGGTAAAGTAAGAGCCGGTATTTATTCAGTGTCCGTGCTGCGATGCAGTCTAACACTGTGACCGTAGTATGGCTGGAAGTCCAACAAGCTTCAACAGGAGACCAACCAGCTGCTGTTACAGCACATAATGGCGCAACAAGCCGCAGCGATGACCCGGACCAACCCGGACGCCCGGAAGGCTGTGAAGATGGCGATCCCCAAGATGACACCCTCAGATGATGTCGTGACCTACCTGGCAGTCTTCGAAAAGGTGGCTACGAGGGAGAGGTAACCTCAAGACCAGTGAGCTGAGGTCATTGCCCCGTTCCTGACATCGGGGTCCCAGCAGGCGTACTTTGACTTGCCCGATGACCAGGCTGCCGACTATGACATCGTAAAGGGTGAGATCCTGGCAAGACTGGGGGTACATGTGTGGGTCCGGGCCCAGCGGGTACAACAGTGGGAATATAAGCTGGCTGAGCATGCCAGGCCGCAATATTACGAACTGTTACAATGCCTGCAGAAATGGCTACAGCCGGTCGTATTGAATCCCACTGCCATGCTGGACCGTCTCCAGGCTGATATGTTCTGGAGGGCCCTGCCTTACTCCCTCTAGAGCTGGATTGACCAGGCGTCCCCCAGCAACACACTGGGGATGGTTGACCTAGTAGAAAGGTATGAGGCCACCGTAAAACTGCGGGAGGGGGGCGGTTAAACCCAGGAGGTCCCCACCCTTGCCCAGGCGGCCGTAAATCCCTAAAAGCCCCGTTGCTATGTTGGGTGTGTCAGAAGCCGGGTCATGTAAGGGATAATTGTCCCCAGAGGGAAGAACCGATGGACAACAATTATGCACTCCGCCCATCCCTGTATGCTCAGAGACTGTGTGCCACCAGTGTAGGGGACTCGAGTCACCTCTGCCATGTGAAAGTGGGAGGTAGTGTTGTGGAGGCATTAATAGACTCGGAAAGTATGGTAACCCTAGTGAAGTCCAACCTGGTGCCGCCCACGGAGTACACGGGACGACAGGCTGGAGTGTTATGCATACACAGTGACTTAAAAGACTATCCAACCGCCTTGGTGACTTTGTCAACAACAACTGGCTGCTGGACTCATCAGGTGGCCGTTGCCACGAAGTTGCCGTATGACTTGATAATTGGGAGAGACTTTCCAGTGATTGTGTCTCTGTGGCCCCAGACAAGAGTTTCCCAGACCTGCGAGGTAGGGGTGTCCCCAATAGATTGGCCCTACTCAGGGGTGACCCCGGAACCTTGGGAACCTGAGTCAAAAGCAACGACAGTTGGGGTGCAAAAACAAAATGAAACAAAAGAGTAGCCAGCACCTAGCCCAATACACGGGTGCACGCTGCTGTGGCAAGTACAAGACATGTAAAAAAAGAAAGAAAAGGGCAGCAGCACACTTGGTCAACAAAATGGAGGCTCTTAGCGCACTTTTTGATCAAAACATGTCCCCCGTCCACCACGTGAAGGTGGCCTCATATAGGATGGGAACCTAACATTCACTCACCTCAGGCTGGGCGACATGCTAGATCCACTAACAACCTAAAACCACCTCCTGTGAAATAGGGGAGGGGATGCACGGCCACAGAGGGAGCCCCTTCCCCCACATTGCACAGCAAAAACAAAATGAAACAAAAGTGTAGCCAGCACATAGCCCAATACACGGGTGCATGCTGCTGTGGCAAGTACAAGACATGTAAAAAAATAAGAAAATGGCAGCAGCACACTTGGTCAACAAAATGGAGGCTCTTAGCGCACTTTTTGATCAAAACGTGTCCCCCATCCACCACGTGGAGGTGGCCTCATATAGGATGGGACCCTAACATTCACTCACCTCAGGCTGGGCGACATGCTGGATCCACTAACAACCTAAAACCACCACCTGTGAAATAGGGGAGGGGATGCGTGGCTACAGAAGGAGCCACTCCCCCCACATTGCACAGCAAAAACAAAATGAAACAAAAGTGTAGCCAGCACCTAGCCCAATACACGGGTGCACGCTGCTGTGGCAAGTACAAGACATGTAAAAAAGAAGAAAATGGCAGCACACTACGGTGGAAGAGGAGGTGTCGTCTCCACTCAGGGTAATGGTAGAAGATGTGGAGAATCTGCCGTCAGGGAGAGAGTTAGCAGACCTCAATGTTACAGGAGAAAATTTTTGTACAGCACAGCACCAGGACCCGACTCTGTCTCGGGTCTGGGAAAATGTATTAATTGTAGAAGGTGCACCACAATAACAGGGAGCCGAGACTGTATACGCCCGTTTTGGGGTCCACCAAGGGATGCTGTACTGGGTAAACCAAATTCGGGTGAGAATGTGGAACAATTGGTGCTGCCTAAAGCATATCGGAGGCTGGTGTTAGAATTAGCCCACCAGCATGTTCTAGGGGGGCACCTGGGCCCAGTGTGTATGAAGAGGTCAAAAGGTATTGTGGATCTTGTCCAACCTGCCAAATCACTAGCCCCTAGCCACATTACTGTAGTCCCCTGGTCCCTCTCCTCATTATCGAGGTCCCATTTGAACAGGTCGCTACGGATCTGGTAGGCCCATTGCCAAAATCCGCTAGGGGGCAACAACACATCCTGATAGTCCTGGACTATGCAACTCTGTATCCCGAGGCGCTACCTCTGCGACATACCTCAGCCAAACTTTCAGCTAAGGAGCTAATGGATTGTTTTCCTGAGTGGGCTTACCAAAAGAGGTATTGACTGACCAGGGCACCCCGTTTATGTCAATGGTAATGAAGGAGCTCAGTAAGTTACTTAAGGTAAAACAGCTACGGACCTCCGTGTACCAATTGCAGACAGATGGCCTGGTAGAAAGGTTTAACCAAACATAAAAAAAATATGTTAAAGCAGGTGGTGGCTAGAGATGGAAAATATTGGGATCTTTTTCTGCCCTAACTCATGTACGCAGTGCGAGAAGTGCCCCAGGCTTCTACTGGGTTCCCTTCGAACTGCTATATGGTAGACATCCACGTGGTCTGTTAGACATAGCTAAAGAGGTGTGGGAATAAAAGCCCACGCCGCACAAAAGTGTAGTTGAGTATGTCACTCAGTTGCAGGAACAGATGGAAACAGTGTTGCCCTTGGTTAGGGAACATATGGAGGCAGCTCAGCGAGCTCAAAGCAGAGTTTATAATCGCCAGGCTCGGGTTAGGAATTTTAAGCCGAGTGATCAGGTTATGGTTCTGGTACTAACGGTCGACAGTAAATTACTGGCTAGGTGGCAGGGTCCCTACGAAGTGATCGAAAAGGTAGGGGAGGTGACGTACAGGGTACACCAACCCAGGAGAAGGAAGGCGGAGCAAGTGTACCATGTAAACTTGTTGAAACCTTGGAAAGATAGGGAGACTTGTGTGAATGACAGCCCCAGCGAGGTTTGTTAGGGGTGGAGTTTCCCATCCCTCAGTCTGGTGCGAGGGAAGCAGTTGCCACAGTGAAAATTGCTGACAGCCTTTCTTCTGCATAGACTCAGGAGGCCAGGGAGTTCGTCAATAGGAACACCAATGTGTTCTCAGACCTTCCTGGATGTACTTCTGTCATCCGCCATGACATTGTCACTGAACCCCAGGTAAAAATATGGTTGAAACCATATCGGGTACCTGAGTCACGGCGACAAGCCATATCAGAAGAAATACAGCAGATGTTAAAACTGGATGTCATCAGGAATCAAAGAGTGAGTGGGACAGTCCGATAGTCTTAATACCCAAGCCAGACGGTACGTTGCGGTTCTGTAATGATTTCTGCTAACTTAATGAGGTGTCCAAATTTGATGCATATCCCATGAGTTGATGAGCTTATTGAAAGGCTAGGGCAGGCATGGTATTTTTCTGTTTTGCACCTCACCAAAGGGTACTGGCAGGTGCCCTTGACAGAGGCTTCCAAAGAGAAAACAGCCTTTGTCACACCAGAAGGTTTATTTCGGTTACCCTTTGATTTACATGGTGCTCCCGCTATGTTCCAAAGGCTAATGGATATTGTACTTTGGCCACATTGTTGGTATGCCTCAGCTTATCTGGACGATATCATCATACACAGTACAGACTGGGAAAGTCACCTTCCTAAAGTACAGGCAGTGGTAGGCTCCCTTAGGAAGGCCAGGTTAACTGCTAACCCCAAAAAATGGGCCATGGAAGAGACCAAATACCTGGGGTATGTCATTGGGCGTGGAGTTGTCAAACCCCAGGTAAACAAAATGGAGGCCATCTGGAATTGGCCCTGACCTGTCACTACCCGACAGGTAAAGTAGTTCCTAGGAATGGTAGGTTACTGTATGAGATTCATCCCCCATTTTGCTACTGTGGCTTTGCCCTTAACAGACCTCCTGAAGGGACGCTATTATCTGTTGGGCAGGAAGTTTCGTCTTGTGACGGATCATTCCCCCCTTAAGTGGATGTGCCAGATCAAGGACAAATATGCCAAGGTCACCAGGTGGTTTCTGTCATTACAGAATTTCAAGTTCAAGGTTAAACACAGAGCGGGTCGCTTGCTAATTGCCGATGCCCTGTCACGAGTCCACTGTTGCACAAGTGTTCACCCCCTCAGGCTTGAACAAAGGGGGGGGGGGTATGTCAGAAGGTGAAAGACATCGCGGTAAATCGATGATATATGTCACCAAGGCTCCTGGCCCTGGCTGCGTGGCAGACTGACACTATGGCCGTAGTATGGCTGGAAGGACAGCTCCGGGACAGCTCTTACTGGGAATGGTCAAGTGCAGGGTGGGGGCCATTCCCCACAATCCAGGCCTCTTTTTGTTGGCCTTAAAGGCAGCCTGCCTCTCCAGCTGAGGGGGATTTGTTAGTTGCAGTTCAAACTGATAGATAGAGCTGAAAGTGAAGTTCTTCCCTGCATTTGCTCTAAGGTTGGAAGCTGGTGAACAGCCTGCCTGGAGGCCTGTAAAAAAGACTTGCTTGGTGCCGCACGGCACAAACTCAGGTGTGAACAAATACCTAAGGAATACAGGTGGACTATTGTTACGTTTTCCTTTATTTTGCATTTAAAGACTGTTTGTTGTGTGCCAAGTGTGAATAAAACACTGAACTTTGATCTGAAAAGTACTGTTTCCTTGCTTCTACACTACAACCGCACCCATCTGCAAGAGCGAGTCATCACAGGGGGTATTATTTTTATTGAGTATATATCTGCTGTGCACTTTAGTTCAGAAAACTAAACTGTATAGCAGTTTATATACGAGACCATCCCCTTGCAATGCTTTTCACCTGTGAGATAAAATGATTGTCATCAACTTAGCTGTAGCCAATTGGAACAGGGGTGCACCCTTAAGGTAATACTGTGGTGTAAAGATGGTATTCTGCTCACCATCTTACTCTGCTCCGAAATAACCTATTATCACTGTAGTGTTTTCAGTCAGATATATAATGGTGTTATCCAATAACATACACAAGCCTGGACTCCTTCCCAGCAGAGTTTGGATACATATAGGGGGAGATTTATCAAAGAGGAAAAGTTGCCCAGTTACCCATAGCAACCAATCAGATCGCTTCTTTCATTTTTAACAAGGCCTCTGCAAAATGAAAGAAGCGATCTGATTGGTTGCTATGGGCAACTCAGCAACTTTTCCTCTGGACAGGTTTTGATAAATCTCCCCCATAGTATTCACTTTCTCTGCAATGCCCTATGTGTGAGGTGTAGCTCCAAAAGCCACATGGAAAACTAAGCCCACATAAAGCCTTGCAGGGTCCTAAACTTTCAATGGGGTACTTGAAAGGCTTCTCCCCAATGAATTCTTCCTTCTGTCTCTTTTGCCTAGCACTCCCTTTAGTAGTGGACAAGGAAAGTGATGACGCAGATAATTCCTGTACTGCAGGGGCTCTCAACCATAAGCATTCTCAGGAGGTCTAAGACCTACTGTAGTAAAGGAGGGACATAGTCTACACACTTACATCCCTAACCCCTTAAGGACGCAGAACGTAAATGTACGTCCTATGCATAACCGCGGGCATCGGAGCGATGCCCGTGTCATGCGCGGCTGATCCCGGCTGCTGATCGCAGCCAGGGACCCGCCGACAATGGGCGACGCCCGCGATCTCGCGGGCGTCCGCCATTAACCCCTCAGGTGCCGGGATCAATACAGATCCCGGCATCTGCGGCATCAATGAATGATGTGGGGATCCGATTATTCAGAACGCCGCACGGAGGTCCCCTCACCTTCCGGCTCCCGGCGTCTCCTGCTCTGGTCTGAGATCGAGCAGACCAGAGCAGTAGATCGCCGATAACACTGATCTGTTCTATGTCCTATACATAGAACAGATCAGTATTAGCAATCATGGTATTGCTATGAATAGTCCCCTATGGGGACTATTCAAGTGTAAAAAAAAAATGTAAAAGTAAAAGTAAAAAAAAAGTGAAACCCCCCCCCCAATAAAAAAGTAAAACGTCCGTTTTTTCCTTTTTTACCCCCAAAAAGCGTAAAAAATAAATTTAATAGACATATTTGGTATCGCCGCGTGCGTAAATGTCCGAACTATTAAAATAAAATGTTAATGATCCCGTACGGTGAACGCCGTGAACGTAAAAAAAAAAAGGCCAAAATTGCTACTTTTTTAATACATTTTATTAATAAAAAATTATAAAAAAATTATTAAAAGTTTTTTATATGCAAATGTGGTATCAAAAAAAAGTACAGATCATGGCGCAAAAAATGAGCCCTCATACCACCGCTTATACAGAAAAATAAAAAAGTTAGAGGTCATCAAAATAAAGGGATTATAAACGTACTAATTTGGTTTAAAAGTTTGTGATTTTTTTAAGCACAACAATAATAGAAAAGTATCTTATCATGGGTATCATTTTAATTGTATTGACCCTCAGAATAAAGAACACACGTCATTTTTACCGTAAATTGTACGGGTTGAAAACAAAACCTTCCAAAATTCGCAAAATTGCGTTTTTCTTTTTAATTTCCCCACAAAAATAGTGTTTTTTGGTTGCGCCATACCTTTTATGATATAATGAGTTATGTCAATACAAAGGACAACTGGTCGCGCAAAAACAAGCCCTCATACTAGTCTGTGGATGAAAATATAAAAGAGTTATGATTTTTAGAAGGCGAGGAGGAAAAAATGAAAACGTAAAAATTAAATTGTCTGAGTCCTTAAGGCCAAAATGGGCTGAGTCCTTAAGGGGATAAAGGTGTTGTCCAGTGAAAATGATCTTATCCCCAGGATAGGGGATAAGTATCTGATTGCAGGGAGTCTGACTGCTGGAACCCCCGTAATCTCCAAAATAGGGGCACTGGCTTGAATGAAATCCCCGGAGATGCCTGAGTACATGCCTGATGCTTCCATACAAATGAATGGAGCGCATGCCATCTACAGCATGCGCTCTCACTGTGACCTAAGGGGACCCATTTTCATCTGACACCCCATGATCAGATACTTACACCCTATGCTAGGTATGAGTGATAAGATTATTTTCACCAGACAGCCATTTTAAACTTAGACTTGCCTATTTCTAAAAGTATTTCCATTCTCGTGGTAAAGGAAAAAGGTGCTAAGCAAGATACCTCCCTCTTTCTAGTAAATCTATGAGCAATGAAATTGTATTGAAGCTCACCTGTCTACAGTCTACAATAAGCATATAGAAACATTAAAGCCATGGTCATACTTTGGAATTTCCGTGCGGAATTCCTTTTAAATTCAACAAGATTATGCTGCATTGTGCAGACGCCGGAACTTCCGTGCCAGATGTTTTCGGCAAGGAAATGCCGTTATCCGTGTCAACAGAAAGAATGAACATGTTCCTTTTTTCTGCGGGCACCGCATGAGGTGGTGCATTCCCGTGCGGTCCTAGCGCTGCCATTTTATGCTGGCCCCACACTCTCAGGAATGTCTGTACAGAGATTCTCTGTATGGACATCCCAGACGTGTGAACATAGCCTAACAGTGCAAACATCTGACAGCCAATTAACAACACAAACAAAAACATGGAGTGGGACACTGAACATATCTGCTGCTTAACAATGTTTATTTAGTAGTCTCAAGAATCGGGATGTCTTAGACATTTGTCACTATTAAACAATTGTTTTTATTTTATTTTAATCCAGTTTCTTTATAGAATGCACTGAACAAAATCCTGTTGAACTTTGGGTCATGGCTAGATTTGTATAAGCAAGATAAAACTCACTTGCTTTAGATACAAAACCCTATTTTACAGGCTCACTGTGCTATAAAATGTAATTAGTGCTGCAGGCCAATATATTTTATGCTTCCATAAACTACCTCCATAAAGTACATACCAGTAAGCATTCATAATGTAGACAAAATAAATAAATGTATGAGATGATCATCATTATTACTGTGATGCTTTGTATATGCTTATTATTTTATTTCCATGCTAGACATAAAGGTTGTTGAAAGTTTATGAGAGATGTGCTAGTGTCCTTTTATACGCCATTTAAAAATAAAATGATCAAGATGGAAAATCCTGAATTGTCATTGAACTGTTGTTGTAAATGATCTGTTTAGCATAGCCTCAGTGGAATAGGGTAGTATGGAGATGATAATATAATGACAATACTAATATATATCTAATATGAGCCAAGAGGCCTAGAGGAAATGGTACAATAGGAGATCAGTAAAATGACAGTACTCTGCAATATAGAAGTAATGCCATGTTAGGGAATGTCTGAACTCTTTATCCATTACAAAAAATAAAAATAAAAATAAAACATTTCCGTCTTCTCAACTCCCCAAAAAAGTATTAAACAGTGATCAAAAAAGGTCATATATAAACCAAAATGGTATCAATAAAAACTAAAGCTCACCACATAAAAAAAAAAACACTTGTACCGTTTGGAAAGGGAAATATTTAAAGTTATGGTTGTTAACATATTGCAATGCAAAAAAACATTTTAAAAGTAATTTTTTTTTATATATAGGAAAATGTAACAAAAAGTATAAAGATGTGGTCAGTATTTTTAGGCAAAACATAGAGTGCAACCAATACAGATAAAACTATTGCTCATATCTTGCAGATGTCAAAAGGTTTTGATTGGTCCGGGTCTCACCACAATCTCTAGATATAGACAGTAGGATCCTAAGGTGGCACATGGAACATCCCATCTTGGTGCTTAATCTATCCTATTGGAGGGGTCAGACTCCATAGACTAATATGCAGCCCATCTCCCACATTGAGACAGATACAGGGCCAAGCCAGGGAGTGAAGCTTTCTGCAATGTGTTTTCAGCACTGAGATTCCAACCAATCAAAACTCTTTGTCATGTCCATATCTAGGGATCGCGGTGAGACCCCAACCAATCAAAACCTTTTTGACGTCTGCATGACACATCAAAAGTTTTTTTATTTTTTTATTACAATAACGCTTTAATGGGTGAACATATTCTTCTGACATATGCTTAGTCGCAATAAAACTATTTCCTGAAGCCTTAACTGTATTATAATTACATTTTACAATACTGTGAATAGTGAGTAATAACATATCAGTCTGTCATTTACTGTTTCACACTGACTGTTCTTGTATTTGCGTAATGATATGTATTGTAACCCCTTACAAATGTGCAGTTGTAGAGTCATCATATCTGTGATATTGGTGCCCGAAATTTTTTCCTGCATTCTTATGCTGGCATTTAGTGGCTCCAAAAATGACGTTGGACACAATCTCCAGCTCTGGCATTGAATGTCATTATACCTAATTAGTTAAAGTTATTTAAAGCGAAGTTGATTAAAGTTATTGCTATCACCTTCAATCCTTTAATTACACTAGAAATTCTGGCTGAACACATATTTGTTACATTTATTTTTGGAACCTTTAAACAAACATTCATTCAAAATAAATACAAAAGTCAAAAGTAAATAAAAAGTAAAGTATTTCACCACCTCCCATCTCACATGAACATTTGAACTTGTACAGCATGGGGATGGTGCAGGATCAGGAGCTGTGCCCATCCCATTAGCTGTGGGCATCAGCAGTAGCATACAGCATACAGCCTGCTGCATTGGTAAGGATACATCTAACCCAGTAAACCGCCCATACACACAAGAAAATGCTCAGACAAATTAGACCATTGTGGACATTTTAGCAGTCCATTGTCTCCAAATTACATACAACTGACCCATATATAGAGCTAGCTTTAGCTGCTGAGAACAGTAGTGACTGTAGAACCAACATGGTTTCACTCAAGGAAAGGCATAAGGCTTTTGAAATG
Organism: Hyla sarda; assembly: GCF_029499605.1. NCBI lineage: Eukaryota > Metazoa > Chordata > Amphibia > Anura > Hylidae > Hyla > Hyla sarda. The sequence continues at coordinate 164,803,496 of NC_079191.1, read as the reverse complement.
CCAAAATGAAAAATGAAAAACCTTTCTGCACCCTTACATGGTCATTGATGTTTCAAATAACCGCTTAAATTACTTCATTTACTAAAAATGACTTCTTACCCCAGAAAAAAATCCTCTAAAAAAAACTCTAAAATTTTGCCCACTAGGTGTCTCCCTTCACTGCAATCTGATGTCCACTGCCGTTGTTAGGGGAATTCTGTCTCTAGTTACAGCTAGATCATGACAGAACACAGGAAGTGGAGAGATAAAGGGAAAGCCTGAGAAAGTCTAGGCCACGTAACTGCAAGCTAAGCCTAGCTACCTGCTGGAGATGATTCCTTAAAAGGTTAACTAATCTCTGCCTCCCATCTCTCACTACACATAAAGCTAAGGGCAGCTATTCCTTGTGTAACTACCAGCTGTATGTACACAGAGCTAGAGTGTGGTTTCCGCCTCTTCCCTCCCTTTGCCTTTTCAGTTACAGTAACTTTTTTTTGCACCACATGCCATCTAGAGTGCTGCACTGTGTAAATCATCCCCAGCCCATACTCTTAAGTTCAGCACACTTTCGCCAGCACTATATGATGGCACAACAGAGACCAGTATGTACTGTTCTGTGATTGGCCAGTAGTGTAAGAAAAACAATATCCTGTGTGTGTAGTATTGACAAGCAGACTAGTTCTAGTGAAGCCCCCTGAAATGGAGAAAATGAGAAATAATCGTGCACCATGGAGAGGCCTCTCTGGGGCTTAATAACAGTAATAGAAGCACTAAAATCACCTTGTCACTACTGTGAAGGGTTACTGTAAAATGTAATATAACTTTTAAGTAGCCTCCTTATTATCATCAAAGACATAATTACAGTGAAAGGTGCACAGAAGTAGAAAATTCTCCCTTAGGAGTCAAACGACATCTCCCGTTCTCAGATGCTATTCACAGTAGCTCACTCAAGTATTTGATTTAAATTATGAAAATGTTATACATACACTTATATGGTTGAGGCTTACCTAACACGGTGTTTAAATTGGTCTCCATAGCCCAACTATATGCCATATGTGTGGATTCCACAATAGCGTCGCAGTCAAAGTCTCAGTGCAAATATGGTGGTATAATGTCCGTTTATATGTATTTTGTGTTTTCCGGTTTGGGTCCTGTTCAGACATTATTTTTGCCAGAACAGTGTCTGTGTTAATTCTCCCTGGTTTGGGAAGAGTTAATGCCTTCAGCCTATGGCATTGATTTAAGTCACATTCGTCAAGTTTTTGTATTTTTGTATATTATGCATTTGCTTTGTGTTGCCTTAGTCTGTATTCACACTGTGCATTTTGTCAGTCCTGTTTTGTCCTTGTTATCCTGCAACTCCAAGGATAGAATCCTGTCCTGAGCCTTTGGCTAATCCATCTATCTAGGAGTGAGTCTTGTGCCTGTATCCGTGTTTGCTTATATTTAAGATTTTTGTTTTCCTCCTCGGTCAGTATCCTGGTGCAGAGTGCCCGCTGGCTAGGAGCCTATTTGGCTTTAGTATTGATGTCCCTCCATGCTTGGAGTAGGTGTCTAGTATGTTCCTTGTTCTGAGTCCAGTGTGAACAGTGCTGTTGATTTCCTGACCCGTTTAGTGTTCTGACATTCAGTTAACCTGTTTATCACCTGCATCTCCTGGTTTTGTGTGCTTTAAACTTATCCTCATATCTAGTCTTGTTCATATTATTACATCTGCCATTGATCTTTATTCCGGTTTATGAACTGTATGTTAGTATGCTATATGCAGCGATGTGGAATTCCTATCGGCCGACACCCGGGACATGCAGTTCCGTGCACCGGGCAGGTGAATTTTTCCGTCCCTTAGCCCTGCTTCGGGCAAGCAGGGCTGGACCTGACTAGTACAGCAGCGCTCAGAGGGGTGTATGGAGTGGGCTCCTGACTCATGCCTGCTTCATACTCTGCAGCCCCCAGCTGTTTTCAGTAGCCGGGGGCCGCTGCTAATAGCCAGCATGCGGCAATCGCTGCGGCTGGCTATTGCCCTTTAGATCGCCGCTGTCAAAGCTGACAGTGGCGTCTAAAGGGACACGTAAATGTTCCCTGATGGGCTAGTGGGGTGGATCACCCCCCTGCAGAGGAGGGGAGAGGAGATCCACTATAGAGGTAGCCAGAGGGCTTACCTCTGCTTCTCTGCTGTCCCGTGGCTCTGTCATTGATAGAGCCAGGTTGGACTAGCCTCTATCAATGGATCACAGAGCACACAGATCAATGGAGTTCAGTAGAACTCTATTGATCTGCATGAGAAATCTAATCATAGGCGTGCGCAAGGGGTGTGCCGGGTGTGCCTGGACACACCCTAATCAAGCCCAGACTCCCGTCACATTCGGGATATCCAGGGAGCGTAGGAACCGGGGGGACAAATCCCCCCCAGAAAATCATGCAGGGGGACAGATCATGGGGGAATCCTCCCCAGTTCTGCCCGCAGACTTTGCTGTTTTATATGCTCCCTGGGTCTATTTAACCCAGAGAGGCATTCATAGCTGTTCACTCGCGGCCGGAACTTCTGAACTGTGTGCGCACACAGTTCAGAGAAGGTCGTGACCTCTTCCCAGATGCAGGCGCCGATGACGTCAATCATCAACGCCTGCACTGTGGAGAAGAGAGAACGCGGCCCGGCTCTTCTGGAGATCGCTGCGTGGGACTAGGTGAGTTTTTTTTGTTATCCCCTTTGGTGTTCTGGGATGGGGAATCGTGTAGGGTGGTGACCCGGGGGGGGGGGGGGTGACTCGGGGGGGGGGGGGGGTGACCATGGGGGGGGGGGGTTTAGTGACAATACACAGTGTTACTTCACACTTACTCTACTGCAGTTTTTCCCAACCAGGGTGCCTCCAGATGTGGCAAAACTACAACTCCAGGCATGCTGAGAGTTGTAGTTTTGCAACACCTGGAGGCACCCTGGTTGGGAAACACTGCTCTACTGGACCCTTTTCACATAGACACGCTATTATGCAGTTACTTCTGTGAATGTTTATTACTGCTCTTTATTTTGCAGTCCAATTATATGTGACTTAATGTCCTTTGTATGTTTAGTTCACAAATAGAGCAACTGATGGAGTGCACATCATACAATCATAGATGCATAGCCTCTAGTGCAGTGGTCTCCAACCTGCGGACCTCCAGATGTTGCAAAACTACAACTCCTAGCATGCCAGGACAGCCAACATGCCAGGACAGCATGCCAGGACAGTTTTGGCATACTGGGAGTTGTAATTTTGCAACATCTGGAAGGGCACAGATTGGGAACCACTGTATTAGTGGTCTGCAAACTGTAGTCCTCCAGATGTTGCAAAACTACAATTCCAAGCATGCTGGGAGTTGTAGTTCGGCAACATCTGGCTCTAAAGATGTTGCCGAACTACTACTTCCAGCATGCCAGAGAATGTTTGGGAGTTGTGGTTTTGCAACAACTGGAGGCACACTGGTTGGGAAACATTGTCTGTTTCCTAACTCAGTGTTTCCCAACCTGTGTGCCTCTAGCTGCTGCAAAACTATAACTACCAGTATGCACTGATAGACTGTGCATGCTGGGAGTTGTAGGTTTGCAACAGCTGGAGGTTCCCCCCCCCCTGTGAATGTACAGGGTACATTCACATGGGCAGGGGGCTTACAGTGAGTATAAGTTTGCAAGTTTGCGATGCAGCAAATTTTGCGCGGCAGCTCAAACTCGCAGCGGGAAACTCGCTGTAATCCCCCGCCCGTGTGACTGTACCCTAAAAACACTACACTACACTAACACAAAATTAAATAAAAAGTAAAAAAAACACTACATATACACATACCCCTACACAGCCCCCTTCCCCTCCCCAATAAAAATGAAAAACGTCTGGTACGCCACTGTTTTCAAAATGGAGCCTCCATCTGTTGCAAAACAACAACTCCCAGTATTGCCGGACAGTCGTTGACTGTCCAGGCATGCTGGGAGTTTTGCAACAGCTGGAGGCACCCTGTTTGGGAATCACTGGCGTAGAATATCCCTATGCAAATCCCTAATTCAGGCCTCAAATGCACATGGCGTTCTGACTTCTTTTTTTTTTTTTACGTATGCAAGAGTCGTGAAACCCTTGTTGGGTATTAAGGCTCACTTTATACCTTATTACGTTCCTCAAGGGGTCTAGTTTCCAAAATGGTATGCCATGTGGGTATTCTTTGCTATCCTGGCACCATAGGGGCTTCCTAAATGCGACATGCCCCACGAGCAAAATTTGCTCTCAAAAAGCCAAATATGACTCCTTCTGTTCTGAGCATTGTAGTTTACCCGTAGTGCACTTCAGGTCAACTTATGGGGAACCTCCATACTCACAAGAGATGGGGTTACAAATTTTGGGGGGTATTTTCTGCTACTAACCCTTGCAAAAATTAAAAATTGGGGGGGGGGGGGGGAACACACATTTTAGCTAAAAAAAAGCCAAATATGACTCCTTCTCTTCTGAGCATAGTAGTTCGCCCGTAGTGCACTTCAGATCAACTTATGGGGTACCTCCATACTCAGAAGAGATGGGGTTACAAATTTTGGGGGGTATTTTCTGCTATTAACCCTTGCAAAAATTAGAAATTTGGGGGGAAACACACATTTTAGTGAAATTTAAAAAAAAATGTTTTACATATGCAAAAGTCGTGAAACACCTGTGGGGTATTAAGGCTCACTTACTTCCTTGTTACGTTCCTCAAGGGGTTTAGTTTCCAAAATGGTATACCATGTGTTTTTTTTTGCTGTTTTGGCACCATAGGGGCTTCCTAAATGCAACATGCCCCCCCATAAACCATTTCAGAAAAACTTACTCTCCGAAATCCCCTTGTCGCTCCTTCGCTTCTGAGCCCTCTACTGCGCCCGCCGAACACTTTACATAGACATATGAGGTATATGCTTACTCAAGAGAAATTGGGCTACAAATATAAGTATACATTTTCTCCTTTTACCCCTTGTAAAAATTCAAAAATTGGGTCCATAAGAACATGCAAGTGCAAAAAATGAAGATTGTGAATTTTCTCCTTCACTTTGCTGCTATTCCTGTGAAACACCTAAAGGGTTAAAATGCTGACTGAATGTCATTTTGAATACTTTTGCAGGTGCAGTTTTTATAATGGGGTCATTTGTGGGGTATTTCTGAGATGAGGACCCTTCAAATCCACTTCAAACCTGAACTGGTCCCTGAAAAAATTGTGATTTTGGAAATTTTGTGAAAAATTGGAAAATTGCTGCTGAACTTTGAAGCTCTTTGGTGTCTTCCAAAAGTAAAAACACATCAATTTTATGATGTAAACATAAAGTGGACATATTGTATAAGTGCATAAAAAAAATTCTTTGGAATATCCATTTTCCTTACAAGCAGAGAGCTTCAAAGTTAGAAAAATGCTACATTTTATATTTTTTCATCAAATTTTGGGATTTTTCACCAAGAAAGTATGCAAGTTACCACAAAATGTTACCACTATGTTAAAGTAGAATATGTCTTGAATAAACAATCTCGGAATCAGAATGATAACTAAAAGCATTCCAGAGTTATTAATGTTTAAAGTGACAGTGGTCAGATGTTTAAAAAATGGCCGGGTCCTAAGGTGTAAAATGTCTGAGTCCTTAAGGGGTTAAGGAGTTAAGGACATGGTCTGTTTGAGCCTTGAAGATAAAGCCAATTTTAATATCTGTGTTTTTGTTTTTTCTCTTCATGTTTTAAGAACTATTACTCTTTTAATTTTCCACCTAAAGGGTTAAAATGCTGACTGAATGTCATTTTGAATACTTTGGGAGGTGCAGTTTTTATAATGGGGTAATTTGTGGGGTATTTCTGAGATGAGCACCCTTCAAATCCACTTCAAACCTGAACTGGTCCCTGAAAAATTGTGATTTTGGAAATTTTGTGAAAAATTGGAAAATTGCTGCTGAACTTTGAAGCTCTTTGGTGTCTTCCAAAAGTAAAAACATGTCAATTTTATGATGTAAACATAAAGTGGACATATTGTATAAGTGCATAAAAAAAATTCTTTGGAATATCCATTTTCCTTACAAGCAGAGAGCTTCAAAGTTAGAAAAATGCTAAATTTTCAATTTTTTCATCAAATTTTGGGATTTTTCACCAAGAAAGGATGCAAGTTACCACAAAATGTTACCACTATGTTAAAGTAGAATATGTCACGAAAAAACAATCTCGGAATCAGAATGATAACTAAAAGCATTCCAGAGTTATTAATGTTTAAAGTGACAGTGGTCAGATGTTTAAAAAATGGCCGGGTCCTAAGGTGTAAAATGTCTGAGTCCTTAAGGGGTTAAGGAGTTAAGGACATGGTCTGTTTGAGCCTTGAAGATAAAGCCAATTTTAATATCTGTGTTTTTGTTTTTTCTCTTCATGTTTTAAGAACTATTACTCTTTTAATTTTCCACCTAAAGGGTTAAAATGCTGACTGAATGTCATTTTGAATACTTTGGGAGGTGCAGTTTTTATAATGGGGTAATTTGTGGGGTATTTCTGAGATGAGCACCCTTCAAATCCACTTCAAACCTGAACTGGTCCCTGAAAAATTGTGATTTTGGAAATTTTGTGAAAAATTGGAAAATTGCTGCTGAACTTTGAAGCTCTTTGGTGTCTTCCAAAAGTAAAAACATGTCAATTTTATGATGTAAACATAAAGTGGACATATTGTATAAGTGCATAAAAAAAATTCTTTGGAATATCCATTTTCCTTACAAGCAGAGAGCTTCAAAGTTAGAAAAATGCTAAATTTTCAATTTTTTCATCAAATTTTGGGATTTTTCACCAAGAAAGGATGCAAGTTACCACAAAATGTTACCACTATGTTAAAGTAGAATATGTCACGAAAAAACAATCTCGGAATCAGAATGATAACTAAAAGCATTCCAGAGTTAATAATGTTTAAAGTGACAGTGGTCAGATGTTTAAAAAATGCCCGGGTCCTAAGGTGTAAAATGTCTGGGTCCTTAAGGGGTTAAGAAGTTAAGGACATGGTCTGTTTGAGCCTTGATGATAAAGCCAATTTTAATATCTGTGTTTTTGTTTTTTCTCTTCATGTTTTAAGAACCATTACTCTTTTAATTCTCCACCCGCGGAGCCATATGAGGGCTTGTTTTTTGCTGGACCAATCGTTCTTTATTAATGGCATCTTTCATTTCAACATTAAACGTAAGCAAAATACAAAAAAAATAAAGTTATGTGAGGTTGAAAGAAAATGCAATTTTGCAACTTTTGGGGCTTTCATTTTTACACAGTGCACTTTACAGTAAAACGGACATGTTATATTTATTCTGTGGGTCACTACAATTGCCCTATTCTGACACCTATAGCAAGTATACAGGTCTGTATGAGGGCTCATTTTTGCACTATGATCTGTGTTTTTCATAGGTTATATATATATATATATATATATATATATATATATATATATTACAGACCAAAAGTTTGGAAACACCTTCTCATTCAGAGTTTTCTTTATTTTCATGACTATGAAAATTGTAGATTAACACTGAAGGCATCAAAACTATGAATTAACACATGTGGAATTATATACATTACAAAAAAGCGTGAAAATATGTCATATTCGAGTTTCTAGCCACCTTTTTCTTTGATTACTGCTTTGTACATTCTTGGCATTCTCTTGATGAGCTTCAAGAGGTAGTCACCTGAAATGGTCTTCCAACAGTCTTGAAGGGGTTCCCAGAGATGCTTAGCACTTGTTGGCCCTTTTGCCTTCACTCTGCGGTCCAGCTCAACCCGAACCATCTCGATTGGGTTCAGGTCCGGTGACTGTGGAGGTCAGGTTATCTGGCACAGCACCCCATCACTCTCTTTCTTGGTCAAATAGCCCTTACACAGCCTGGAGGTGTGTTTGGGGTCATTGTCCTGTTGAAAAATAAATGATGGTCCAACTAAACGCAAACAGGATGGAATAGCATGCCGCTCCAAGATGCTGTGATAGCCAAGCTGGTTCAGTATGCCTTCAATTTTGAATAAATCCCCAACAGTGTCACCAGCAAAGCACCCCCACACCATCACACCTCCTCCAGCACACCTGTGAAGTGAAACCATTTCAGGTGACTACCTCTTGAATCTCAACAAGAGAATGCCAAGAATGTGCAAAGCAGTAATCAAAGCAAAAGGTGGCTACTTTGAAGAACCAAGAATATGACATATTTTCAGTTGTTTCACACTTTTTTGTTATGTATATCATTCCACATGTGTTAATTCATAGTTGTGATGCCTTCAGTGTGAATCTACAATTTTCATAGTCATGAAAATAAAGAAAACTCTGAATGAGAAGGTGTGTCCAAACTTTTGGTCTGTACTGTAATATATACATTTGTTCTCTGTGCACAAAGCAATGTGTTAGCATGCACAGGATACAAAATAAGTGTTTGATCATTGTGGTGGAGGTCCAACCTCTGGGACCCGCCCACAACCTTCAGAACGGGCCCCTTCTCTTCCTGTGCATAGAGCAGTCTGTCAGCAAGTGATCCATGCTCTGTCTATAGGAGCGGTGGGGATATACAACTACAGCACTTGTGTATCTCCGGCACTCCCATAGACAATTCGTGGATCATTTGCCAACACTCTGCTACATGCAAAGGGAGAGACAGGGCCCAGAGGTTGGACCCCTACCACCATGATCAGACAATTCCCTGTTCCTTTGGATATGGGATACATAATAAAGCAGTGGAGTTCCCCTTTAAACTTTTCATTTTATGTTTTCCCAAAATGCTAGTTGTGAAATTATATTTAACATAAGTGTTCACAGTGAGGCAATGACAACCTGCAGTGTATAAAATATACTTTTATTTCATTAATACAAATTGAATCTGTAAAAGTGCAAACTATAAACAGAGAAGTATTATGACTCAGCTGTTACTGGAAATGCATTTTTTTTATTTTTTTATTTTTTTTACTGCAAATTAAAATTACTTTCCTAAACTTTATCAACAAACTTCTGCAACAAAAGTGTTAATAAAAGTGCAAAAAGTTGTGATAGTTTATTCTATATATCCTTTCTCTTTGTACCACGTTCCCAGTAAGTACATTAACAATCAAATGACCACTAGGACCAATAGGATCAGTGGCCACAGTTTTCCCACATTACCATACATGTAGGAGCTTTTGATTTCTACAACATGCCCTAGAAATCTAATATACTGCATGTGAATGTGATTAGAAAAAACCCCAGCAAGAAACCTCATGAGGGGAGTTTCATGTACAGTATGTTGTTCTCTTTCTTGCTGGATCAACTTCTGGCTTTTGCTCAAAAAGTGGCTGACATTTGGCAAGTGTGATGTCCCACAACAGTGCTTCAGAGTTGGGTCTTGGATGTTCTGTTACTTTTAATATAAAATGTAAGATGTACTTTGTACTTACTCCCTGTGGTACTACTATGCTGATTGGCATTCAAAGGGTAACAATAATCTACAAACAGTGTTGCATAGGGTCACTAAAGTTAGTAAACAGTACTGCAAAAAACATAGAATGTGTCTGCAGATAAGAACCATTTCGCCCATTCTTCTCAATATTCTGAATACTATGAATGGTCCCTGGCCCTACCTAATATGAAGTATAGCCTTATGCCAATCCCTATCTTATATTAAGAATAGGCTTAGGCCTGTCCCATGCATGATTATACTCCTTCGCTGTATTGGCAGCTACCACTACTGCAGGAAGGCTATTCCATGCATCCACTACTCTCTCAGTAAAGTAATACTTCCTGATATTACTGCAGAAACATTTACCCCTCTAATTTAAAACTATGTCCTCTTCTGGTAGTTTTTCTTCTTTTAAATATGCTCTCCTCCTTTACCGTGTTGATTCTCTTTATGTATGTAAGTTTCTATCATATCCCCTCTGTCTCATCTTTCTTCCAAGCTATACATATTAAGGTCCTTTAACCTTTCCTGGTTAGTTTTATCCTGCAATCCATGTACTAGTTTAGTAGCTCTTCTTGTAACCCTCTCAAAAATATCTATATAACTCTGGACATACAATCTGCAGTATTGCATAGAAAACTCCAAGTGAGGTCTCACCAGTGCTCTGTACACTAGCATGAGCACTTTCTGTTGCTAATAACTCACCCTGTACAACCAAGCATTTTGCTAGCATTTCCAGCTGCTCTATTTTGCAGCTTCATTTTGAGCTTGTGCTAGAGGAACCCCAAACAAGTCTTTAGAGTACCAGAACAAATCCTTCCACACCTTAGAGGAACCTGACCGCTGAATCTAAAGCACCAGTGAGGGAACAAGTCAGGCCATACCTTAGAGCAGGCACAGAACAGGAGAGAGCACAGAGGGGTCATATCAGATAGGATAGAGCACAGAAGAGTGCTATCAAACAGGAGAGAGCACAGAGGAGTGCTATCCAACAGGAGAGAGCACAGAGGCGTCCTATAAAACAGTAGAAAGCACAGAGGAGTGCTATCAGACAGGAGAGAGAACAGAGGAGTGCTATCAGGCCGGAGAGAGAACAGAGGAGTGCTATCAGACAGGAGAGAGCACAGAGGAGTAATAAAAGACAGGAGAGAACACAGGAGTGCTATTAGACAAAAGACAGCACAAAGTAGTGCTGGCAGACAGCAGAGAGCACAGGGGAGTACTATCAGACAGGAGAGAGCACAGAGGAGTACTATCAGACAGGAGAGAGAACAGAGGAGTGCTATCAGACAGGAGAGAGCACAGAGGAGTAATATCAGACAGGAGAGTGCACAGAGGAGTGCTATTAGACAAGAGACAGCACAGAGTAGTGCTATCAGACAGGAGAGAGCACAGAGGAGTACTATCAGACAGGACAGAGTACATAGGAATACTATCAGACAGAAGAGAGCACAGAGGAGTACTATCAGACAAGAGAGAGTACAGAGGAGTACTAACAGACAGAAAAGAGCACAAAGTAGTGCCATCAGACAGGAGAGAGCATAGAGTACTATCAGACATGAGAGAGCACAGAGGAGTACTATCAGACAGGAGAGAGCACAGAGGAGTGCTATCAGACAGGAGAGAGAACAGAGGAGTGCTATCAGACAGGAGAGAGCACAGAGTAGTGCTATTAAACAGAAGACAGCACAGAGTAGTGCTATCAGACAGGAGAGAACACAGGGGAGTACTATCAGACAGGAGAGAGCACAGAGGAGTACTATCAGGCAGGAGAGAGAACAGAGGAGTGCTATCAGACAGGAGAGAGCACAGAGGAGTAATATCAGACAGGAGAGTGCACAGAGGAGTGCTATTAGACAAGAGACAGCACAGAGTAGTGCTATCAGACAGGAGAGAGCACAGAGGAGTATTATCAGACAGGAGAGAGCAGAGAGGAGTACTATCAGACAGGAGAGAACACAGAGGAGTACTATCAGACAGGAGAGAGCACAGAGGAATACTATCAGATAGGAGAGAGCACAGAGGAGTCCTATCAGACAGGAGAAAGCACAGAGGAGTACTATCAAACAGGAGAGAGCACAGAGGAGTAATATCAGACAGGAGAGCACAGCTGAGTACTATCAGACAGGAGAGAGCACAGAGGTGTGCTATCAAATTGGAGAGAGAACAGAGGAGTGCTATCAGACAGTAGAGAGCACAGAGGAGTGATATCAGACAGGAGAGAGCACAGATGAGTGCTATCAGACAGGAGACAGCACAGAGGAGTACTATCAGAGAGGAGAGAGCACAGAATAGTCCTGTCAGACAGGAGAGAGCACAGAGGAGTACTATCAGAGAGGAGAGAGCACAGAGGAATACTATCAGACAGGAGAGAGCACAGAGGAGTGCTATCAGACAGGAGAGAGAACACAGGAGTGCTATCAGACATGAGAGAGCACAGAGGATTAATATCAGACAGGAGAGAGCACAGAGGAGTGTTATCAGAGAGGAGAGAGCACAGATGAGTCCTATCAGACAGGAGAGAGCACAGAGAAGTACTATCAGAGAGGAGAGAGCACAGAGTACTGTCAGACAGGAGAGAGCACAGAGGAGTCCTATCAGACAGGAGAGAGGACAGAGGAGTACCATCAGACAGGAGAGAGGACAGAGGAGTACTATCAGACAGGAGAGAGAACAGAGGAGTGCTTTCAGACAGGAGAGAGCACAGAGGAGTACTATCAGACAGGAGAGAGTACAGAGGAGTACTATCAGACAGGAGAGAGCACAGAGGAGTACTATCAGACAGGAGAGAGCACAGAGGAGTACTATCAGACAGGAGAGAGCACAGAGGAGTCCTAACAGACAGGAAAGAGTACAGGGGAGTACTATCAGACAAGAGAGAGCAGAGAGGAGTACTATCAGAGAGGAGAGAGCACAGAGGAGTGCAATCAGACAGGAGAGAGCACAGAGGAGTCCTTTCAGACAGGAAAGAGCACAGAGGAGTACTATCAGACCAGAAAGATCACAGAGGAGTCCTATCAGACAGGAGAGAGGACAGAGGAGTACTATCAGACAGGAGAGAGTACAGAGGAGTGCTATCATACAGGAGAGAGCACAGAGGAGTGCTATCAGAGAAGAGAGAGCACAGAGGAGTACTATCAGACAGGAGACCGCAAAGAGGAGTCCTATCAGACAGGAGAGAGCACAGAGGAGTCCTATCAGACAGAAGATAGTACAAAGGAGTGCTATCAGACAGGAGAGAGCACAGATGAGTGCTATCAGAGAGGAGAGAGCACAGAGGAGTGCTATCAGACAGGAGAGAGAACACAGGAGTGCTATCAGACATGAGAGAGCACAGAGGATTAATATCAGACAGGAGAGAGCACAGAGGAGTGTTATCAGAGAGGAGAGAGCACAGATGAGTCCTATCAGACAGGAGAGAGCACAAAGAAGTACTATCAGAGAGGAGAGAGCACAGAGTACTGTCAGACAGGAGAGAGCACAGAGGAGTCCTATCAGACAGGAGAGAGGACAGAGGAGTACCATCAGACAGGAGAGAGGACAGAGGAGTACTATCAGACAGGAGAGAGAACAGAGGAGTGCTTTCAGACAGGAGAGAGCACAGAGGAGTACTATCAGACAGGAGAGAGTACAGAGGAGTACTATCAGACAGGAGAGAGCACAGAGGAGTACTATCAGACAGGAGAGAGCACAGAGGAGTACTATCAGACAGGAGAGAGCACAGAGGAGTCCTAACAGACAGGAAAGAGCACAGGGGAGTACTATCAGACAAGAGAGAGCAGAGAGGAGTACTATCAGAGAGGAGAGAGCACAGAGGAGTGCAATCAGACAGGAGAGAGCACAGAGGAGTCCTTTCAGACAGGAAAGAGCACAGATGATTACTATCAGACCAGAAAGATCACAGAGGAGTCCTATCAGACAGGAGAGAGGACAGAGGAGTACTATCAGACAGGAGAGAGTACAGAGGAGTGCTATCATACAGGAGAGAGCACAGAGGAGTGCTATCAGAGAGGAGAGAGCACAGAGGAGTACTATCAGACAGGAGACCGCAAAGAGGAGTCCTATCAGACAGGAGAGAGCACAGAGGAGTCCTATCAGACAGAAGATAGTACAAAGGAGTGCTATCAGACAGGAGAGAGCACAGATGAGTGCTATCAGAGAGGAGAGAGCACAGAGGAGTGCTATCAGACAGGAGAGAACACAGAGGAGTGCTATCAGAAAGGAGAGAGCAGAGAGGTCCTATCAGACAGGAGAGAGCACAGAGGAGTCCTATCAGACAGGAGAGAGCACAGAGATGTGCTGTCAGTTAGGAGAGAGCACAGAGGAGTCCTATCAGACAGGAGAGAGCACAGAGAAGTACTATCAGAGAGGAGAGAGCACAGAGTACTGTCAGACAGGAGAGAGCACAGAGGAGTCCTATCAGACAGGAGAGAGGACAGAGGAGTACCATCAGACAGGAGAGAGGACAGAGGAGTACTATCAGACAGGAGAGAGAACAGAGGAGTGCTTTCAGACAGGAGAGAGCACAGAGGAGTACTATCAGACAGGAGAGAGTACAGAGGAGTACTATCAGACAGGAGAGAGCACAGAGGAGTACTATCAGACAGGAGAGAGCACAGAGGAGTACTATCAGACAGGAGAGAGCACAGAGGAGTCCTAACAGACAGGAAAGAGCACAGGGGAGTACTATCAGACAAGAGAGAGCAGAGAGGAGTACTATCAGAGAGGAGAGAGCACAGAGGAGTGCAATCAGACAGGAGAGAGCACAGAGGAGTCCTTTCAGACAGGAAAGAGCACAGATGATTACTATCAGACCAGAAAGATCACAGAGGAGTCCTATCAGACAGGAGAGAGGACAGAGGAGTACTATCAGACAGGAGAGAGTACAGAGGAGTGCTATCATACAGGAGAGAGCACAGAGGAGTGCTATCAGAGAGGAGAGAGCACAGAGGAGTACTATCAGACAGGAGACCGCAAAGAGGAGTCCTATCAGACAGGAGAGAGCACAGAGGAGTCCTATCAGACAGAAGATAGTACAAAGGAGTGCTATCAGACAGGAGAGAGCACAGATGAGTGCTATCAGAGAGGAGAGAGCACAGAGGAGTGCTATCAGACAGGAGAGAACACAGAGGAGTGCTATCAGAAAGGAGAGAGCACAGAGGAGTCCTATCAGACAGGAGAGAGCACAGAGGAGTCCTATCAGACAGGAGAGAGCACAGAGATGTGCTGTCAGTTAGGAGAGAGCACAGAGGAGTCCTATCAGACAGGAGAGAGGACAGAGGAGTACTATCAGACAGGAGAGAGCACAGAGGAGTGCTATCAGACAGGAGAGAGCACAGGGGAGTACTATCAGACTGGAGAGAGCACAGAGGAGTGCTATCAGACAGGAGAGAGCACAGAGGAGTCCTATCAGACAGGAGAGAGTACAGAGGAGTGCTATCAGACAGGAGAGAGCACTGAGGAGTGCTATCAGACAGGAGGGAGCACAGAAGAGTACTATCAGACAGGAGAGAACACAGAGGAGTGCTATCAGACAGGAGAGAGCACAGAGGAGTCCTATCAGACAGAAGAGAGCACAGAGGAGTACAATCAGACAGGAGAGAGCACAGAGAAGTGCTATCAATTAGGAGAGAGCACAGAGAAGTACTATCAGACAGGAGAGAGCACAGAGGAGTCCTATCAGACAGGAGAGAGCACAGAGGAGTACTATCAGACAGGAGAGAGCACAGAGAAGTGTTATCAGTTAGGAGAGAGCACAGAGGAGTACTATCAGACAGGAGAGAGCACAGAGGAGTCCTATCAGACAGGAGAGAGCACAGAGGAGTACTATCAGACAGGAGAGAGCACAGAGGAGTACTATCAGACAGGAGAGAGCACAGAGGAGTGCATGCCCACCCTCATTTACTAGACACATGCCTGTGCTTCAGCTTGAATAAAGCCATTATTTTATAAGCCATGATTTCTATAAAAAGGAAATAACATTTTCAAAGTATATTAGAAAGGCTAATATTTTGTCAAAATCTACAATATATAAAAATTAGTTTTCACTCTGATTTCTCATTAAGTTTATCTATATAACTAGATTACTGTTTGTTGTCTATTTCTGTTACCTTGAGAAGTGCATGTTTACTCCTTTTAAAATGTTGTGACACCTGCCACTGTCGGTTTTTCTGTTATGACTTTTCTCATATAACTCAACAAAAATCTATTGAACGTAAATTTACATATTATGATCTGACCAGAAGAATGTGAAATCTTCTGCTGTTTGGATAGTGCACCCATGGAATAACCAGTCTTGTGGAGGTCCACAATTTTTTATTTTTTTTTAAATCTTTTTTTTAATGGCTTGGCTAATTTCTTTTGATTTCCCCATGATGTTAAGCACAGAAGCAAGTAAATCTTTTAGGCAGTCTTTAACCTTCCGCTACAGATACCCCTCCAACCTCCAATTATTTTGTATAATGTCTCTAAAGCCATAATATAGTTTTCTGGAATCATTTAAGCAATTGAAGGCGCAGTCAACTTGGTATATGTAAACTTCTGACCATATGGAATTTTAATAGATTAAATTAGAAATATAATGATCTATTTGTAAACATTTGTGTGATTAGCAAAGTAAATATCTGAATGACTTAAGAGTACGTTCACACATACAGAATCCTGCGCAGATCAGAAGCTGTGCTCAGTCATTTAGTTTACCGGATATACTTGAGTATAAGCTGACCCGAATATAAGCCGAGGCCCCTAATTTTACCCCAAAAACCCAGGAAAAGTTATTGACTCGACTATAAGCCTAGGGTGGGAAATACATAATTCCCGATGGCTGTCCGGGCATGTTGAGAGTTGTAGTTTTGAAACCTCTTGTTACGCCGAGCGCTCCGGGTCCCCGCTCCTCCCCGGAGCGCTCGCTACACTCTCTCCGCTGCAGCGCTCCGGTCAGATCCACTGACCCGGGGCGCTGCGATTCTGCTTCCAGCCGGGATGCGATTCGCGATGCGGGTAGCGCCCGCTCGCGATGCGCACCCCGGCTCCCGTACCTGACTCGCTCTCCCTCGGTCCTGTCCCGGCGCGCGCGGCCCCGCTCCCTAGGGCGCGCGCGCGCCGGGTCTTTGCGATTTAAAGGGCCACTGCGCCGCTGATTGGCGCAGTGATTCCAATTAGTGTCTTCACCTGTGCACTTCCCTATATCACCTCACTTCCCCTGCACTTCCCTGCCGGATCTTGTTGCCATTGTGCCAGTGAAAGCGTTCCTTGTATGTTCCTAGCCTGTGTTCCAGACCTCCTGCCGTTGCCCCTGACTACGATCCTTGCTGCCTGCCCCGACCTTCTGCTACGTCCGACCTTGCTTCTGTCTACTCCCTTGTACCACGCCTATCTTCAGCAGCCAGAGAGGTTGAGCCGTTGCTAGTGGATACGACCTGGTCACTACCGCCGCAGCAAGACCATCCCGCTTTGCGGCGGGCTCTGGTGAAAACCAGTAGTGACTTAGAACCGATCCACTAGCACGGTCCACGCCAATCCCTCTCTGGCACAGAGGATCCACTACCCGCCAGCCGGCATCGTGACAGTAGATCCGGCCATGGATCCCGCTGAAGTTCCTCTGCCAGTTGTCGCTGACCTCACCACGGTGGTCGCCCAGCAGTCACAACAGATAGCGCAACAAGGCCAACAGCTGTCTCAACTGACCGTTATGCTACAACAGTTACTACCACAGCTTCAGCAGTCATCTCCTCCGCCAGCTCCTGCACCTCCTCCGCAGCGAGTGGCCGCTCCTGGGCTACGCCTATCCTTGCCGGATAAATTTGATGGGGACTCTAAGTTTTGCCGTGGCTTTCTTTCCCAATGTTCCCTGCATCTGGAGATGATGTCGGACCTGTTTCCCACTGAAAGGTCTAAGGTGGCTTTCGTAGTCAGCCTTCTGTCCGGAAAAGCCCTGTCATGGGCCACACCGCTCTGGGACCGCAATGACCCCGTCACTGCCTCTGTACACTCCTTCTTCTCGGAAATCCGAAGTGTCTTTGAGGAACCTGCCCGAGCCTCTTCTGCTGAGACTGCCCTGTTGAACCTGGTCCAGGGTAATTCTTCCGTTGGCGAGTATGCCGTACAATTCCGTACTCTTGCTTCAGAATTGTCCTGGAATAATGAGGCCCTCTGCGCGACCTTTAAAAAAGGCCTATCCAGCAACATTAAAGATGTTCTGGCCGCACGAGAAATTCCTGCTAATCTACATGAACTTATTCACCTAGCCACTCGCATTGACATGCGTTTTTCCGAAAGGCGTCAGGAGCTCCGCCAAGATATGGACTCTGTTCGCACGAGGCGTTTCTTCTCCTCGGCTCCTCTCTCCTCTGGTCCCCTGCAATCTGTTCCTGTGCCTCCCGCCGTGGAGGCTATGCAGGTCGACCGGTCTCGCCTGACACCTCAAGAGAGGACACGACGCCGCATGGAGAACCTCTGCCTGTACTGTGCTAGTACCGAACACTTCCTGAGGGATTGTCCTATCCGTCCTCCCCGCCTGGAAAGACGTACGCTGACTCCGCACAAAGGTGAGACAGTCCTTGATGTCTACTCTGCTTCTCCACGTCTTACTGTGCCTGTGCGGATGTCTGCCTCTGCCTTCTCCTTCTCTACCGTGGCCTTCTTGGACTCTGGATCTGCAGGAAATTTTATTTTGGCCTCTCTCGTCAACAGGTTCAACATCCCAGTGACCAGTCTCGCCAGACCCCTTTACATCAATTGTGTAAACAATGAAAGATTGGACTGTACCATACGCTTCCGCACGGAGCCCCTTCTAAGGAGCATCGGATCTCATCACGAGAGGATTGAACTTTTGGTCCTCCCCAATTGCACCTCGGAAATTCTCCTTGGACTTCCCTGGCTTCAACTCCATTCCCCAACCCTGGATTGGTCCACTGGGGAGATCAAGAGTTGGGGGCCCTCTTGTTCCAAGGACTGTCTAAGACCGGTTCCCAGTAACCCTTGCCGTGACTCTGTGGTTCCCTCAGTAACCGGTCTCCCTAAGGCCTATATGGACTTCGCGGATGTTTTCTGCAAAAAACAAGCTGAGACTCTACCTCCTCACAGGCCTTATGATTGCCCTATCGACCTCCTCCCGGGTACTACTCCACCCCGGGGCAGAATTTATCCTCTCTCTGCCCCAGAGACTCTTGCCATGTCTGAGTATGTCCAGGAAAATTTAAAAAAGGGCTTTATCCGTAAATCCCCCTCTCCTGCCGGAGCTGGATTTTTCTTTGTGTCCAAAAAAGATGGCTCCCTACGTCCTTGCATTGACTACCGCGGTCTTAATAAAATCACGGTTAAGAACCGCTACCCCCTACCCCTCATCTCTGAACTCTTTGATCGCCTCCAAGGTGCCCACATCTTTACTAAATTGGACTTAAGAGGCGCCTATAACCTCATCCGCATCAGAGAGGGGGATGAGTGGAAAACGGCGTTTAACACCAGAGATGGACACTTTGAGTATCTGGTCATGCCCTTTGGCCTGTGCAACGCCCCTGCTGTCTTCCAAGACTTTGTCAATGAAATTTTTCGTGATCTGCTATACTCCTGTGTTGTTGTATATCTGGACGATATCCTAATTTTCTCTGCCAATCTAGAAGAACACCGCCAGCATGTCCGTATGGTTCTTCAGAGACTTCGTGACAATCAACTCTATGCCAAAATTGAGAAATGTCTGTTTGAATGCCAATCTCTTCCTTTTCTAGGATATTTGGTCTCTGGCCAGGGACTACAAATGGATCCAGACAAACTCTCTACCGTCTTAGATTGGCCACGCCCCTCCGGACTCCGTGCTATCCAACGCTTTTTGGGGTTCGCCAATTATTACAGGCAATTTATTCCACATTTTTCTACCGTTGTGGCTCCTATCGTGGCTTTAACCAAAAAAAATGCCGATCCCAAGTCGTGGCCTCCTCAAGCGGAAGACGCCTTTAAACGACTCAAGTCTGCCTTTTCTTCGGCTCCCGTGCTCTCCAGACCTGACCCTTCCAAACCCTTCCTATTGGAGGTTGATGCCTCCTCAGTGGGAGCTGGAGCTGTTCTTTTACAAAAAAATTCTTCCGGGCATGCTGTCACTTGTGGTTTTTTTTCTAGGACCTTCTCTCCGGCGGAGAGGAACTACTCCATCGGGGATCGAGAGCTTCTAGCCATTAAATTAGCACTTGAGGAATGGAGGCATCTGCTGGAGGGATCAAGATTTCCAGTTATTATTTACACCGACCACAAGAACCTCTCCTACCTCCAGTCTGCCCAACGGCTGAATCCTCGCCAGGCCCGGTGGTCTCTGTTCTTTGCCCGATTTAATTTTGAGATTCACTTTCGTCCTGCCGATAAGAACATTAGGGCCGATGCTCTCTCTCGTTCCTCGGATGCCTCAGAAGTTGAACTCTCTCCGCAACACATCATTCCACCTGACTGCCTGATCTCCACTTCTCCAGCCTCCATCAGGCAAACTCCTCCAGGAAAGACCTTTGTTTCTCCACGCCAACGCCTCGGAATCCTCAAATGGGGTCACTCCTCCCATCTCGCTGGTCATGTGGGCATCAAGAAATCTGTGCAACTCATCTCCCGCTTCTATTGGTGGCCGACTCTGGAGACGGATGTTGTGGACTTTGTGCGAGCCTGCACTATCTGTGCCCGGGATAAGACTCCTCGCCAGAAGCCCGCTGGTTTTCTTCATCCCCTGCCTGTCCCCGAACAGCCTTGGTCTCTGATTGGTATGGATTTTATTACTGATTTACCCCCTTCCCGTGGCAACACTGTTATTTGGGTGGTCGTTGATCGATTCTCCAAAATGGCACATTTCATCCCTCTTCCTGGTCTTCCTTCAGCGCCTCAGTTGGCTAAACAATTTTTTGTACACATTTTTCGTCTTCACGGATTGCCTACGCAGATCGTCTCGGATAGAGGCGTCCAATTCGTGTCTAAATTCTGGAGGGCTCTCTGTAAACAACTCAAGATTAAATTAAATTTTTCTTCTGCATATCATCCCCAGTCCAATGGACAAGAAGAAAGAATTAACCAAGTCTTGGGTGATTATTTGCGACATTTTGTTTCCTCCCGCCAGGATGACTGGGCAGATCTCCTTCCATGGGCCGAATTCTCGTATAACTTCAGAGTCTCTGAATCTTCCTCCAAATCCCCATTTTTCGTGGTGTACGGCCGTCACCCTCTTCCCCCCCTCCCTACCCCCTTGCCCTCTGGTCTGCCCGCTGTGGATGAAATTTCTCGTGACCTTTCCATTATATGGAGAGAGACCCAAAATTCTCTCCTACAGGCTTCATCACGCATGAAGAGGTCCGCGGATAAGAAAAGAAGAGCTCCTCCCGTTTTTTCCCCTGGAGACAAGGTATGGCTCTCCGCTAAATATGTCCGCTTCCGTGTCCCTAGCTACAAGTTGGGCCCACGCTATCTTGGTCCTTTCAAAATTTTGTGTCAAATTAATCCTGTCTCTTACAAACTTCTTCTTCCTCCTTCTCTTCGTATCCCTAATGCCTTTCACGTCTCTCTTCTTAAACCACTCATCCTCAACCGTTTTTCTCCCAAATCTGTTCCTCCCACTCCTGTTTCCGGCTCCTCGGACATCTTCTCTGTCAAAGAGATCTTAGCCTCTAAAAAGGTCAGAGGGAAAACTTTTTTTCTAGTGGACTGGGAGGGTTGTGGTCCTGAAGAGAGATCCTGGGAACCTGAGGACAACATCCTAGATAAAAGTCTGCTCCTCAGGTTCTCAGGCCCTAAAAAGAGGGGGAGACCCAAGGGGGGGGGGTACTGTTACGCCGAGCGCTCCGGGTCCCCGCTCCTCCCCGGAGCGCTCGCTACACTCTCTCCGCTGCAGCGCTCCGGTCAGATCCACTGACCCGGGGCGCTGCGATTCTGCTTCCAGCCGGGATGCGATTCGCGATGCGGGTAGCGCCCGCTCGCGATGCGCACCCCGGCTCCCGTACCTGACTCGCTCTCCCTCGGTCCTGTCCCGGCGCGCGCGGCCCCGCTCCCTAGGGCGCGCGCGCGCCGGGTCTTTGCGATTTAAAGGGCCACTGCGCCGCTGATTGGCGCAGTGATTCCAATTAGTGTCTTCACCTGTGCACTTCCCTATATCACCTCACTTCCCCTGCACTTCCCTGCCGGATCTTGTTGCCATTGTGCCAGTGAAAGCGTTCCTTGTATGTTCCTAGCCTGTGTTCCAGACCTCCTGCCGTTGCCCCTGACTACGATCCTTGCTGCCTGCCCCGACCTTCTGCTACGTCCGACCTTGCTTCTGTCTACTCCCTTGTACCGCGCCTATCTTCAGCAGCCAGAGAGGTTGAGCCGTTGCTAGTGGATACGACCTGGTCACTACCGCCGCAGCAAGACCATCCCGCTTTGCGGCGGGCTCTGGTGAAAACCAGTAGTGACTTAGAACCGATCCACTAGCACGGTCCACGCCAATCCCTCTCTGGCACAGAGGATCCACTACCCGCCAGCCGGCATCGTGACACCTCTGGAGGTCCGCAGGTTGAAGACCACTGATGAAGGGATTGACAGGCGGTGATGATGAGGGGGGGGGGATGATGACAAAGGCCACAGTGGTCTTCAACCTGCGGACCTCCAGAGGTTTCAAAACTACAACTCCCAGCATGCCTGGACAGCCGATGGCTGTCCGGGCATGCTGAGAGTTGTAGTTTTGCAACATCTGGAGGTCCGCAGGTTGAAGACCACTGATGAAGGGATTGACAGGCGTTGTAGTTTTGCAACATCTGGAGGTCCGCAGGTTGAAGACCACTGATGAAGGGATTGACAGGCGTTGTAGTTTTGCAACATCTGGAGGTCCGCAGGTTGAAGACCACTGATGAAGGGATTGACAGGCGTTGTAGTTTTGCAACATCTGGAGGTCCGCAGGATGAAGACCAATGATGAAGGGATTGACAGGCGGAGAGTTCCCTCGAGTATTAGCCGAGGGGGGCGTTTTCAGCACGAAAAATCGTGCTGAAAAACTCGGCTTATACTCGAGTATATACGGTACATTGAAATCTGTAGCAGAAAATCCTGTGTATCAAATCATGTGCATCAAATCTGTGTACCTGTGAAGGTACACTAAAAATATAAGCTGTTGATATGGAATATGTGAAGGGATAAATATGACTTTTAATGACTTTAACATTGTAACCCAAAGTGACAAATAATAACATTTGCAATAATATAGATTTCATGGCAAAATAATTAAAAATAGTGGAACTGTGGTATTGTAACCCCTTAAAGGACAACTGCAGTGGTATGGCAATGTTTGATTGCGGGGGGTCCGACCGCTGGGACCCCCTGCGATCTCCCTAACAGGGCGCCGCCATTAGCGCTCATGGTGAGCGCTAAGGCGCGTAGCGTCGACCTAGAGGTCGACGGTGATGCCCCGTCTCCTCCCAGTCCCAATATAGTTCTATGGGGGAGACAGGGAGGCACGAACGCTGCCTCCCCTACTCTCCCATAGACATGTATGGAGGAGGCGTGCCTGCTGCAACGTCATGCTGTGGCCGGCACGCCCCCTGCACGGGACAGCCGCGGCCCCGTACAGGAGATCACAGGGGGTCCCAGCGGTCGGAACCCCCGCGATCAAACACTTATCCCCTATCCAGTAGATAGGGGATAAGTGTTAATCACGCTGCAGATGTCTTTTAAGGACGCAGGGTTATTCCGTTTTTGCATTTTCATTTTTTCCTCCTTCTAAAAATGATAACGCTTTCAATTTTGCACCTAAAATTCCATATTATGGCTTATTTTTTGTGCCACCAATTCTACTTTGCAGTGACATTACTCATTTTACCAAAATATCCACAGCAAAACTGAAAAAAAATTAATTGTGCGAAAAAATTTATGAAAAAATGACATTGTGTAACTTTTGGGTGCTTCCTTTTGGGTGCATACGATTAAAATAATACCCTACTTCTATAGGTTTGATTTTGTATTACTTCTAAAAAAAAATTATTACTACATGCAGGAAAATGTATACGTTTAAAATTGTCATCTTCTGACCCCTATAATTTTTTTTTCACGTACGGGCCGGTACCATTTATATATTGATCTGACTTTTTGATCGCTTTTTATTTATTTTTTCATGACATAAAAAGTGACAAAAAATATGCTATTTTGGACTTTGGAATTTGTTTGCGCGTACGCCATTGACCATGTGGTTTAATTAACAATATACTTTTATAGATTGGACATTTCCGCACGCGGCGATACCACATATGTTTATTTTTATTTACACAGTTTTTTTGTTTTTTTAATTGGGAAAAAGGGGTGATTCTTACTTTTATTAGGGAAGGTGTTAAATAATCTTTATTAACTTTTTTTTTACACTTTTTTTTTTTTGCAGTGTTATCCCATCCCCCCGATGGCTATTTCAATGACACGGCAAAGATCGGTGTAATTGGCGGACGATTGCTCAAGGCTGGATTCCAGGCATGGAGCAATCAAAAGCCGATTTGACGCGACGGAGGCAGGTAAGGGGACCTCCGCTCACGTTCTGGCTGATCGGGACGTCGCCATTTCACCGTGATGGTCCCGATCAGCCCGACTGAGCTGCCGGACAGCTTTTACTTTCATTTTAGATGTGGCGATCAACTTTGAACGCCATGTCTAAAGGGTTAATAGCGTGCGGCACAACGATTGGTCCAGGGTCCTGGCTGTCATTAACCTCCGGGACCGACCCGTTTTATACCGGGACGGGCGCAAGTCGCCCTGCGTCCTTAAGAGGTTAAAAATGCATTGTTGAATAATTTACTGTTAAGCTTACCTACAGATAACAAGAAAAACAAACACACTCAATGTTGTAATTGGTTTCAGAATATTCCCTTAACCAAACAATGCCGCCTCATACATGGGACATTGGACCTAAATGAATGGTATCTGGGTGTAAGCTACTTAGTAATAATTCTTATAACAATTCTCTTTAGTCATTTCAAAAGATAAGTAACCCACCATAAATTTCTTCTTATTTTACAGAAATTATGAGGTTTAAAATTGTGGACAGAATTAAGGATAATAAATGAAGTGATTATCCTAAAGATTAATAAAACATACATTTTTACACTGTCGGGGATACAATTTACATTTCTAATACTATGATGGCGTTCTCTGCTTATAGTAATTACATAGGCTTTTGCACATGACTATGTTTTCATGAAGTCTATTGCCTTTTACTGCACTCTGTTGTATTGAAGGAGATATCCAGTGGTGAAAGACTTATCCCCTACCCTAAGGATAGGGTATAAGTTTCAGATCGCGGGGGGTCCGACCCCTGGTGCCCCCCGCGATCTCCTGTAGGGGCCCCGACAGCCTGTAGGAAGGGGGAGTATTGACCACCGCATGAAGCAGCTGCTGACACGCCCCCTCAATACTTTTGTCATAGAGTTGTATTGAGGGGCGTGTCGGCTGCTGCTTTGTGCAGTGGCCCACACACCCTATCTGGCCAGCGAGCCGGGGCCCCGTACAGAGAGATCGCGGGGGGCCCCAGCGGTCGGACACTCCACAATCTAAAATTTATCCCCTATTCTTAGGATTGGGATACGTTTTTCACCCCTTTAACTATTAACCTTTTATTTTAGAAAAAAAGGCTTAGAAATGTGATGGTACTGTATATTACTAAAGTCATCTATAGATTTATGTAACCGTCCTTAAAAGGGTACTCCATTGGAAAACAAATATTTAAATCAACTGGTGCCAGAAAGTTAAACAGATTTGTAAATTACTTCTAAAAAAAATTCTAGTCTGTCTGACCACAGTGCTCTCTGCTGACACCTCTGTCCATTTTAGGAACTGTCAAGAGTAGGAGCAAATCCCCATAGCAAACATCTCCTGCTCTGGACAGTTCCTGACATGGACAGAGGTGTCAGCAGAGAGCACTGTGGTCAGACAGAACGGAAATTCAAAAAGAAAAGAACTTTCTGTGGAGCATACAGAAGCCTATAAGTACTAGAAGGATTAAGATTTTTTAATAGAAGTCATTTACAAATCTATTTAACTTTGTGTCATCAGTTGATTTAAAACATAAAAGGTTTTCCAGTGGAGTACCCCTTTAAAATGTGGTTTAACCCCTTAACCCCTTAAGGACCGGGGGGTTTTCCGTTTTTGCATTTTCGTTTTTTGCTCCTTGCCTTTAAAAAATCATAACTCATAACAATTTTGCACCTAAAAATCCATATGATGGCTTATTTTTTGCGCCACCAATTCTACTTTGTAATGACGTCAGTCATTTTGCCCAAAAAGCTACGGTGAAACGGAAAAAAAAATCATTGTGCGACAAAATAGAAAAAAAAAAACGCCGTTTTGTAACTTTTTGGGGGCTTCCGTTCTACGTAATGCATTTTTCGGTAAAAATAACACCTTATCTTTATTCTGTAGGTCCATACGATTAAAATGACACCCTACTTATATAGGTTTGATTTTGTCGGACTTCTGGAAAAAATCATAACTACATGCAGGAAAATTAATACGTGTTACGCCGAGCGCTCTGGGTCCTTGCTCCTCCCCGGAGCGCTCGCGGCGTCTCTCTCTCTGCCGCGCCCCGGTCAGACCCGCTGACCGGGAGCGCTGCACTGACACTGCCGGAAAGGATGCGATTCGCATAGCGGGACGTGCCCGCTCGCGAATCGCATCCCAAGTCACTCATCTGTCCCGGCCCCCGGCTGTCATGTCCTGGCGCGCGGCTCCGCTCCTTAGGGCGCGCGCGCCAGCTCTCTAAGATTTAAAGGGCCAGTGCACCAATGATTGGTGCCTGGCCCAATCAGCCTAATTAGCTTCCACCTGCTCCCTGTCCATATTACCTCACTTCCCCTGCACTTCCTTGCCAGATCCTGTTACCTTGTGCCAGTGAAAGCGTTTAGTGTTGTCCAAAGCATGTGTTCCAGATCTCCTGCTATCCTCTTTGACTACGAACCTTGCCGCCTGCCCCGACCTTCTGCTACGTCTGACCTTGCCTCTGCCTAGTCCTTCTGTCCCATGCCTTCTCAGCAGTCAGCGAGGTTGAGCCATTGCCGGTGGATACGACCTGGTTGCTACCGCCGCAGCAAGACCATCCCGCTTTGCGGCGGGCTCTGGTGAAAACCAGTAGCAACTTAGAACCGGTCCACCAACACGGTCCACGCCAATCCCTCGCTGACACAGAGGATCCACATCCAGCTAGCCGAATCCTAACAGTACGTTTAAAATTGTCATCTTCTGACCCCTATAACTTTTTTATTTTTCCGTGTATGAGGGCTCATTTTTTGTGCCGTGATCTGAAGTTTTTAACGGTACCATTTTTGCATTGAGAGGACTTATTGATCGCTTTTTATTCATTTTTAAATGATATAAAAAGTGACCAAAAATGCACTATTTTGAACTTTGGAAGTTTTTTTGAGCGCACGACATTGACCGAGCGGTTTAATTAATGATATATTTTTATAATTCGGACATTTCTGCACGCGGTGATACCATATATGTTTATTTTTATTTTTATTTACACTGTGCTTTTTTTTATTGGAAAAGGGGGGTGAGTCAAACTTTTAATAGGGGAGGAGTTAAATGATCTTTATTCCCTTTTTTTTTTTGCAGTGTTATAGGTCCCATAGGGACCTATAACACTGCACACACTGATCTTCATCATTGATCACTGGTTTCTCATAAGAAACCAGTGATCAATGATTCTGCCGCATGACTGCTCATGCCTGGATCTCAGGCAATGAGCAGTCATTCGGCGATCGGACAGCGAGGAGGCAGGTAGGGGCCCTCCCGCAGTCCTGTCAGCTGTTCGGGATGCCGCGATTAGCCGCGACTATCCCGAACAGCCCGACTGAGCTAGCCGGCAACTTTCACTTTCGCTTTTAGCCGCGCGGCTCAGCTCTGAGCGCGCGGCTAAATTGTTAATAGCGCGCGGCGCCTATAACGTCACTATGACGCCGGGCCCGCCGTGATATGACGCAGGGTTACTGTGTAACCCCGCGTTATATCAGGAGAGCAGGACCAATGAAGTACCGGTACGTCCTTGCTCCTTAAGGGGTTAAGGACGCAGGACGTAAATGTACGTCCTGGTGCGGTGGTACTTAATGCACCAGGATGTACATTTACGTCCTGTGCATAACCGCGGGCATCGGAGCGATGCCCGTGTCATGCGCGGCTGATCCCGGCTGCTGATCGCAGCCAGGGACCCGCAGGCAATGGCCGACGCCCGCGATCCTTAAGGGGTTAAAGTGGTACGCCGGTGAATTATTATTTTTTTTTTTAGAGTCAACGGATGCCAAAACGTTAAACTGGTTTGTAAATTACTTCTGTTTAAAAATCTTAACCATTCCAGTACTTATTAGCTTTTGTATGCTCCACAGGAAGTTCTTTTCGTTGACACCTCTGTCTGTCTCAGGAAATGTCCAGAGCAGGAGCAAATCCCCATAGAAAACCTATCCGGCTCTTGACAGTTCCTGAGACAGACAGATGTGTCAGCTGAGAGAGCACTGTGGACAGACAGAAAAGAAATGTAAAAAGAAAATAACTTCCTCTGTAGTATATAGCACCTGATAAGTACTGGAAGGGTTTAGATTTTTTAATAGAAGTATTTTATAAATTTATTAATTTTTAAATTTATAATTTATAAATATGGCACCAGTTGAATTTAAAAAAAAAAAAAAATTCACCGGAGTACCCCTTTAACCCCTTAAGGACCAGGCCATTTTACACCTTAAGAACCTGAGCGTTTTTTGCAATTCTGACAACTGTCACTTTAAACATTAATAACTCTGGAATGCTTTTAGTTATCATTCTGATTCTGAGATAGTTTTTTCGTGACATATTCTACTTTAACTTAGTGGTAAAATTTTATGGTAACTTGCATCCTTTCTTGGTGAAAAATCCCAAAATTTGATGAAAAAAATGAAAATTTAGCATTTTTCTAAATTTGAAGCTCTCTGCTTGTAAGGAAAATGGATATTCAAAATATATTTTTTATGGGTTCACATATACAATATGTCTACTTTATGTTTGCATCATAAAATTTATGCGTTTTTACTTTAGGAAGACACCAGAGGGCTTCAAAGTTGTTACGCCGAGCGCTCCGGGTCCCCGCTCCTCCCCGGAGCGCTCGCTACACTCTCGCTACTGCAGCGCTCCGGTCAGATCCACTGACCCGGTGCGCTGCGATACCGCCTCCAGCCGGGATGCGATTCGCGATGTGGGTGGCGCCCGCTCGCGATGCGCATCCCGGCTCCCGTACCTGACTCGCTCTCCGTCGGTCCTGTCCCGGCGCGCGCGGCCCCGCTCCCTAGGGCGCGCGCGCGCCGGGTCTCTGCGATTTAAAGGGCCACTGCGCCGCTGATTGGCGCAAGTGGTTCTAATCAGTGTGTTCACCTGTGCACTCCCTATGTATACCTCACTTCCCCTGCACTCCCTCGCCGGATCTTGTTGCCATTGTGCCAGTGAAAGCGTTTCCTTGTGTGTTCCTAGCCTGTGTTCCAGACCTCCTGCCGTTGCCCCTGACTACGATCCTTGCTGCCTGCCCCGACCTTCTGCTACGTCCGACCTTGCTTCTGTCTACTCCCTTGTACCGCGCCTATCTTCAGCAGCCAGAGAGGTTGAGCCGTTGCTAGTGGATACGACCTGGTCACTACCGCCGCAGCAAGACCATCCCACTTTGCGGCGGGCTCTGGTGAAAACCAGTAGTGACTTAGAACCGGTCCACTAACACGGTCCACGCCAATCCCTCTCTGGCACAGAGGATCCACCTCCTGCCAGCCGGCATCGTGACAGTAGATCCGGCCATGGATCCCGCTGAAGTCCCTCTGCCAGTTGTCGCCGACCTCACCACGGTGGTCGCCCAGCAGTCACAACAGATAGCGCAACAAGGCCACCAGCTGTCTCAACTGACCGTGATGCTACAGCAGCTACTACCACAGCTTCAGCAATCATCTCCTCCGCCAGCTCCTGCACCTCCTCCGCAGCGAGTGGCCGCTTCAGGCCTACGACTATCCTTGCCGGATAAATTTGATGGGGACTCTAAATTTTGCCGTGGCTTTCTTTCTCAATGTTCCCTGCACTTGGAGATGATGTCGGACCAGTTTCCTACTGAAAGGTCCAAGGTGGCTTTCGTAGTCAGCCTTCTGTCTGGAAAAGCTCTGTCATGGGCCACACCGCTCTGGGACCGCAATGACCCCGTCACTGCCTCTGTACACTCCTTCTTCTCGGAAATTCGAAGTGTCTTTGAGGAACCTGCCCGAGCCTCTTCTGCTGAGACTGCCCTGCTGAACCTGGTCCAGGGTAATTCTTCCGTTGGCGAGTACGCCGTACAATTCCGTACTCTTGCTTCTGAACTATCCTGGAATAATGAGGCCCTCTGCGCGACCTTTAAAAAAGGCCTATCCAGCAACATTAAAGATGTTCTGGCCGCACGAGAAATCCCTGCTAACCTACATGAACTCATTCATCTAGCCACTCGCATTGACATGCGTTTTTCCGAAAGGCGTCAGGAGCTCCGCCAGGATATGGACTTTGTTCGCACGAGGCGTTTTTTCTCCCCGGCTCCTCTCTCCTCTGGTCCCCTGCAATCCGTTCCTGTGCTTCCCGCCGTGGAGGCTATGCAGGTCGACCGGTCTCGCCTGACACCTCAAGAGAGGACACGACGCCGCATGGAGAATCTCTGCCTGTACTGTGCCGGTACCGAACACTTCCTGAAGGATTGTCCTATCCGTCCTCCCCGCCTGGAAAGACGTACGCTGACTCCGCACAAAGGTGAGACAGTCCTTGATGTCAACTCTGCTTCTCCACGTCTTACTGTGCCTGTGCGGATATCTGCCTCTACCTTCTCCTTCTCTACTATGGCCTTCTTGGATTCCGGATCTGCAGGAAATTTTATTTTGGCCTCTCTCATCAACAGGTTCAACATCCCGGTGACCAGTCTCGCCAGATCCCTCTACATCAATTGTGTTAACAATGAAAGATTGGACTGTACCATACGTTTTCGCACGGAGCCCCTCCTAATGTGCATCGGACCTCATCACGAGAAAATTGAGTTTTTGGTCCTCCCCAATTGCACTTCCGAAATTCTCCTCGGACTACCCTGGCTTCAACACCATTCCCCAACCCTGGATTGGTCCACTGGGGAGATCAAGAGTTGGGGTTCCTCTTGTTTCAAGGACTGCCTTAAACCGGTTCCCAGTTCTCCTTGCCGTGACCCTGTGGTTCCCCCTGTAACCGGTCTCCCTAAGGCCTATATGGACTTTGCGGATGTTTTTTGCAAAAAACAAGCTGAGACTCTACCTCCTCACAGGCCTTATGACTGTCCTATTGACCTCCTCCCGGGCACTACTCCACCCCGGGGCAGAATTTATCCTCTCTCTGCCCCAGAGACTCTTGCTATGTCTGAGTACATCCAGGAAAATTTAAAAAAGGGCTGTATCCGCAAATCCTCCTCTCCTGCCGGAGCCGGATTTTTCTTTGTGTCCAAAAAAGATGGCTCCCTACGTCCTTGCATTGACTACCGCGGTATTAATAAAATCACGGTAAAGAACCGCTACCCCCTACCTCTCATCTCTGAACTCTTTGATAGCCTCCAAGGTGCCCACATCTTTACCAAACTGGACTTAAGAGGTGCTTATAATCTCATCCGCATCAGAGAGGGGGATGAATGGAAAACGGCATTTAACACTAGAGATGGACACTTTGAGTATCTGGTCATGCCCTTTGGCCTGTGCAACGCCCCTGCCGTCTTCCAAGACTTTGTTAATGACATTTTTCGTGATCTCTTATATTCCTGTGTTGTTGTGTATCTGGACGATATCCTGATTTTTTCTGCCAACCTTGAAGAACACCGCCAGCATGTCCGCATGGTTCTTCAGAGACTTCGTGACAATCAACTTTATGCCAAAATGGAGAAATGTCTGTTTGAATGTCAATCTCTTCCTTTCCT
Organism: Hyla sarda; assembly: GCF_029499605.1. Taxonomy (NCBI): domain Eukaryota; kingdom Metazoa; phylum Chordata; class Amphibia; order Anura; family Hylidae; genus Hyla; species Hyla sarda. The sequence continues at coordinate 164,772,207 of NC_079191.1, read as the reverse complement.
AGGATACTTGGTCTCTGGCCAGGGACTACAAATGGATCCAGACAAACTCTCTGCCGTCTTAGATTGGCCACGCCCCTCCGGACTCCGTGCTATCCAACGTTTTTTGGGGTTCGCCAATTATTACAGACAATTTATTCCACATTTTTCTACCATTGTAGCTCCTATCGTGGCTTTAACCAAAAAGAATGCCAATCCTAAGTCATGGCCTCCCCAAGCGGAAGACGCCTTTAAACAGCTCAAGTCTGCCTTTTCTTCGGCTCCCGTGCTCTCCAGACCTGACCCATCTAAACCCTTCCTATTGGAGGTTGATGCCTCCTCAGTAGGAGCTGGAGCGGTCCTTCTACAAAAAAATTCTTCCGGGCATGCTGTTACTTGTGGTTTTTTTTCTAGGACCTTCTCTCCGGCGGAGAGGAACTACTCCATCGGGGATCGAGAGCTACTAGCCATTAAATTATCACTTGAGGAATGGAGGCATCTGCTGGAGGGATCAAGATTTCCAGTTATTATTTACACCGATCACAAGAACCTCTCCTATCTCCAGTCTGCCCAACGGCTGAATCCTCGCCAGGCCAGGTGGTCTCTGTTCTTTGCCCGATTTAATTTTGAAATTCACTTTCGGCCTGCCGATAAGAACATTAGGGCCGATGCTCTCTCTCGTTCCTCGGATGCTTCGGAAGTAGAGCTCTCTCCGCAACACATCATTCCTCCTGACTGCCTGATCTCCACTTCTCCAGCCTCCATCAGGCAAACTCCTCCAGGGAAGACCTTCGTCTCTCCACGCCAACGCCTCGGAATCCTCAAATGGGGTCACTCCTCCCATCTCGCAGGTCATGCGGGCATCAAGAAATCCGTGCAACTCATCTCTCGTTTCTATTGGTGGCCGACTCTGGAGACGGATGTTGTGGATTTTGTGCGAGCCTGCACTGTCTGTGCCCGGGATAAGACTCCTCGCCAGAAGCCCGCTGGTCTTCTCCATCCTCTGCCTGTCCCCGAACAGCCTTGGTCTCTGATTGGTATGGACTTTATTACAGACTTACCCCCATCCCGTGGCAACACTGTTGTTTGGGTGGTCGTTGATCGATTCTCCAAGATGGCACATTTCATCCCTCTTCCTGGTCTCCCTTCAGCGCCTCAGTTGGCAAAACAATTTTTTGTACACATTTTTCGTCTTCACGGGTTGCCCACACAGATCGTCTCGGACAGAGGCGTCCAATTCGTGTCAAAATTCTGGAGGGCTCTCTGTAAACAACTCAAGATTAAATTAAACTTTTCTTCTGCCTATCATCCTCAATCCAATGGGCAAGTAGAAAGAATTAACCAGGTCCTGGGTGATTATTTACGGCATTTTGTTTCCTCCCGCCAGGATGACTGGGCAGATCTTCTACCATGGGCCGAATTCTCGTATAACTTCAGAGTCTCTGAATCTTCCTCCAAATCCCCATTTTTCGTGGTGTACGGCCGTCACCCTCTTCCCCCCTCCCTACTCCCTTGCCCTCTGGTTTGCCCGCTGTGGATGAAATATCTCGTGATCTTTCCACCATATGGAAAGAGACCCAAAATTCTCTCTTACAGGCTTCATCACGCATGAAGAAGTTTGCTGATAAGAAAAGAAGAGCTCCCCCCATTTTTTCTCCTGGAGACAAGGTATGGCTCTCCGCTAAATATGTCCGCTTCCGTGTCCCTAGCTACAAATTGGGACCACGCTATCTTGGTCCTTTCAAAATTTTGTGCCAGATTAATCCTGTCTCTTACAAACTTCTTCTTCCTCCTTCTCTTCGTATTCCTAATGCCTTTCACGTTTCTCTTCTTAAACCACTCATCATCAACCGTTTCCCTCCCAAACTTGTTTCTCCCACTCCTGTTTCCGGCTCCTCGGACATCTTCTCCGTAAAGGAGATACTGGCCTCCAAGAAGGTCAGAGGGAAAACTTTTTTTTTGGTCGATTGGGAGGGTTGTGGTCCTGAAGAGAGATCCTGGGAACCTGAGGACAATATCCTAGACAAAAGTCTGCTCCTCAGGTTCTCAGGCTCTAAGAAGAGGGGGAGACCCAAGGGGGGGGGTACTGTTACGCCGAGCGCTCCGGGTCCCCGCTCCTCCCCGGAGCGCTCGCTACACTCTCGCTACTGCAGCGCTCCGGTCAGATCCACTGACCCGGTGCGCTGCGATACCGCCTCCAGCCGGGATGCGATTCGCGATGCGGGTGGCGCCCGCTCGCGATGCGCATCCCGGCTCCCGTACCTGACTCGCTCTCCGTCGGTCCTGTCCCGGCGCGCGCGGCCCCGCTCCCTAGGGCGCGCGCGCGCCGGGTCTCTGCGATTTAAAGGGCCACTGCGCCGCTGATTGGCGCAAGTGGTTCTAATCAGTGTGTTCACCTGTGCACTCCCTATGTATACCTCACTTCCCCTGCACTCCCTCGCCGGATCTTGTTGCCATTGTGCCAGTGAAAGCGTTTCCTTGTGTGTTCCTAGCCTGTGTTCCAGACTTCCTGCCGTTGCCCCTGACTACGATCCTTGCTGCCTGCCCCGACCTTCTGCTACGTCCGACCTTGCTTCTGTCTACTCCCTTGTACCGCGCCTATCTTCAGCAGTCAGAGAGGTTGAGCCGTTGCTAGTGGATACGACCTGGTCACTACCGCCGCAGCAAGACCATCCCGCTTTGCGGCGGGCTCTGGTGAAAACCAGTAGTGACTTAGAACCGGTCCACTAGCACGGTCCACGCCAATCCCTCTCTGGCACAGAGGATCCACCTCCTGCCAGCCGGCATCGTGACAAAAGTTCAGCAGTAATTTGGAAATTTTTCACAAAATTTTCAAACTCGCTATTTTTCATGGACCAGTTCAGGTTTGAAGTGGATTTGAAGGGTCTTCATATTAGAAATACCCCATAAATGACCCCATTATAAAAACTACACCCCTCAAAGTATTCAAAATGACATTCAATAAGTGTATTAACCCTTTAGATGTTTCACAGGAATAGCAGAAAAGTGAAGGAGAAAATTCACAATCTTCATTTTTTACACTTGCATGTCCTTGTAGACCCAATTTTTGAATTTTTGCAATTGGTAGAAAGGAGAAAATTTTTACTTGTATTTGAAACCCAATTTCTCTCGAGTAAGCACATACCTCATATGTCTATGTTAAATGTTCGGTGGGCGCAGTAGAGGGCTCAAAAGGGAAGGAGCGACAAATGGTTTTTGGGGGGCATGTCACCTTTAGGAAGCCCCTATGGTGCCAGGACAGCAAAAAAAAAAAAAAACACATGGCATACCATTTTGGAAACTAGACCCCTCGGGGAACGTAACAAGGGGTGAAGTGAACCTTAATACCCCACAGGTGATTCACGACTTTTGCATATGTAAAAAAAAAAAAATGTTTTACCTAAAATGCTTGGTTTCCCAAAATTTTTACATTTTTAAAAAGGGTAATAGCAGAAAATACCCCCCAAAATTTGAAGCCTAATTTCTCCCAATTCAGAAAACACCCCATATGGGGATGAAAAGTGCTCTGCTGGCGCACTACAGGTCTCAGAAGAGAAGGAGTTACATTTGGCTTTTTGAAAGCAAATTTTGCTCTGGGGGCATGCCACATTTAGGAAGCCCCTATGGTGCCAGAACAGCAAAAAAAAAAAAACACATGGCATACCATTTTGGAAACTAGACCCCTCGGGGAACGTAACAAGGGGTAATGTGAACCTTAATACCCTACAGGTGCTTCACGACTTTTGCATATGTAAAAAAAAACATATTTTTTTTACCTAAAATGCTTGGTTTCCCAAAATGTTTACATTTTTAAAAGGGTAATAGCAGAAAATACCCCCCAAAATTTGAAGCCCAATTTCTCCCGATTCAGAAAAAACCCCATATGGGGGTGAGAAGTGCTCTCCTGGCGCACTACAGGTCTCAGAAGAGGAGGAGTCACATTTGACTTTTTGAAAGCAAATTTTGCTCTGGGGGTATGCCGCATTTAGGAAGCCCCTATGGTGCCAGAACAGCAAAAAAAAAAAAAACACATGGCATACCATTTTGGAAACTAGACCCCTCGGGGAACGTAACAAGGGGTAATGTGAACCTTAATACCCTACAGGTGATTCACAACTTTTGCATATGTAAAAAAAAAAAAAAAAAATTACCTAAAATGTTTGGTTTCCCAAAAATTTTACATTTTTAAAAAGGGTCATAGCAGAAAATACCCCCCATAATTTGTAACACAATTTCTCCCGAGTACGGCGATACCCCATATGTGACCCTAAACTGTTGCCTTGAAATACGACAGGGCTCCAAAGTGAGAGCGCCATGCGCATTTGAGGCCTAAATTAGGGACTTGCATAGGGGTGGACATAGGGGTATTCTACGCCAGTGATTCCCAAACAGGGTGCCTCCAGCTGTTGTAAAAGTCCCAGCATGCCTGGACAGTCAGTGGCTGTCTGGTAATACTGGGAGTAGTTGTTTTGCAACAGCTGGAGGCTCCGTTTTAGAAACAGTGGCGTACCAGACGTTTTTCATTTTTATTGGGGAGGGGGGCTGTGTAGGGGAATGTGTATATGTAGTGTTTTTTACTTTTTACTTTATTTTGTGGTAGTGTAGTGTAGTGTTTTTAGGGTACAGTCACACTGGCAAGGGTTCACAGTAGTTTCTCGCTGGCAGTTTGAGCTGCGGCAGAAAATTTGCCGCAGCTCAAACTTGCAGCCGGATACTTACTGTAATCCTCCGCCCATGTGAGTGTGCCCTGTACGTTCACATTGGGGGGGGGGGGGACATCCAGCTGTTGCAAAACTACAACTCCCAGCATGTAGGGTCTATAAGTGCATGCTGGGAGTTGTAGTTTTGCAACAGCTGGAGGCTCCGTTTTGGAAACAGTGGCGTACCAGACGTTTTTCATTTTTATTGGGGAGGGGGGCTGTGTAGGGGAATGTGTATATGTAGTGTTTTTTACTTTTTATTTTATTTTGTGTTAGTGTAGTATTTTTAGGGTACAGTCGCACGGGCGGGGGGTTCACAGTAGTTTCTCGCTGGTAGTTTGAGCTGCAGCAGAAAATTTGCCGCAGCTCAAACTTGTAGCCGGATACTTACTGTAATCCTCCGCTCATGTGAGTGTACCCTGTACGTTCACATTGGGGGGGGGGGGGGATAAACATCCAGCTGTTGCAAAACTACAACTCCCAGCATGTACGGTCTATCAGTGCATGCTGGGAGTTGTAGTTTTGCAACAGCTGGAGGCACACTGGTTGTGAAACACCGAGTTTGGTAACAAACTCAGTGTTTTGCAACCAGTGTGCCTTCAGCTGTTGCAAAAGCTACAACCCCCAGCATGTACAGACAGCAGAAGGGCATGCTGGGTGTTTTAGTTATGCAACAGCGGGAGGCATACTACTTTGGCTGGGGATGCTGGGGATTGTAGTTATGCAACAGCTAGAGACACACCGGTTTGCTACTTAACTCAGTGTGCCTTCAGCTGTTGCAAAACTACAACTCTCAGCAGTCACCGACAGCCAACGGGCATGCTGGGAGTTGTAGTTATGCAACCACCAGATGCACCACTACAACTCCCAGCATGCACTTTAGCTGATTGTGCAAACTGTGAGTTGTAGTTATACAACAGCTGAAGGTACACTTTTCCATAGAAAGAATGTGCCTCCAGCTGTTGCAAAACCATAAGTCCCAGCATGCCCATAAGGGAATGTTGGGAGTTGTGGTCGTCTGCCTCCTCCTATTGCATAACTACAGCTCCCAGCATGCTGGGAGCTGTTGCTAAGCAACAGCAGGAGGCTGTCACTCACCTCCTGCTGCTGCTGATCCACGCCGCGCAGGTCAGTCCCACCGCCGCCGCCGTCGCTCCTGGGGCTCCGATCCCAACATTAACGCCGGGGATCGGGGTCCCCAGCACCCGGGGTCTTCTGCCCGCACCCGCTCACGTCCTCCGGAAGAGGGGCGGAGCGGGTGCGGGAGTGACACCCGCAGCAGGCGTCCTGATTGGTCGGCCGGGAATCCGGCCGACGAATCAGGACGATCGTGAGGTGGCACCAGTGCCACCTCACCCCTGCTGGCTCTGGCTGTTCGGGGCCGTCTCTGACGGCCCGATCAGCCAGTAATTCCGGGTCACCGGGTCACTGGAGACCCAATTGACCCGGAATCGCCGCAGATCGCTGGACTGAATTGTCCAGCGATCTGCGGCCATCGCCGACATGGGGGGGCATAATGACCCCCCTGGGCGATATGCCGCAATGCCTGCTGAACGATTTCAGCAGGCATCGGGCACCGGCTCCCCTCCAGCTAGCGGCGGGGGGCCGGTAATGGACAGGACGTACTCCTACGTCCTCGGTCCTTAAGGACTCGGAAACGAGGGCGTAGGAGTACGTCCATTGTCCTTAAGGGGTTAAGGAGACCAACCGATACCTACAGGAAGAATAGTGTATAGATTGTCTATGACAGTGGTCACCAAACTGTTGCCCTCAAGTTGTTGCAAAACTACAACTCCCAACATGCCTGGGCATGCTGGGAGCTGTAGTTTTGCAACAGCTGGAGAGCCTCAGTTTGAAGACCACTGGTCTAGAACATACAGGTGAAACTCTAAAAATTTGAATATCATGCAAAAGTTCATTTAATTCAGTAATGTAACTTAAAAGGTGAAACTAACATATGAGAGAGACTCATTACATGCAAAGCAAGATAGTTCAATCCATGATTTGCCATAATTGTAATGATTATGTCTGCATTAATGAAATGCAATGGACTTTTGCACGATATTCTAATTTTTAGAGTTCAACTGTAAAACAAGTCTAGTGAAAACATGGGTGTCCTAGACCATAATTTTATTGGCATTTCATACTCTTGATTAGAGATGAGCAAATCGAATCATTCCGAATTTCATGAAAAATTTTATTCGGACCAAATCCGAACTTTGACTCGATTCGAAATAACAAATTTCTTCATTAGTGACACCCTCTGCGATCGTCCCGTATAATGTATAGATGCAATCGGCTTTCTCCTGCACTCGCACCTCTGTAATAGATAGGACGATTGCAGTGGGTGTCAGGAGTGACACTTGCTATGATCTCTCCTTAACTGCAGGTACTACTGCTCCCAACATGGAGCACACTCTGCTCCGTAGAAGAACAGAAGCTGTCCGGCACCAGGTATGTTTAAGATTGCTTCTTTATTCATGCCATAGCAAGGAAACACACATTACAGGATGGAATAGAATAATCTGATGCGTTTCGCTCTCTCGAGCTTAAACGTAGACTAAATTCATTAGCCAAACATGCAGTTAAAATAGTGACTGACTGATCACGTGATAAAATACCTGACATAGGTAGTAGTTCCATAAAAGAAAAACAGCATGGATATCATCTGTTAGAATAACAGCATGGATTAGAACTCACCAAATTGCGTTTTTCTTTGTTATTCCGTGCGTTACCTGAATAGTGTGAATGAGGTGTAGATAATGTGCATGTTAAGATTATAATGGAACTAGCATGTAATAGATATAATGCCAACAGTAATCGGTGTTAATATTAGTCAATCCAAAATTCGCTGTGTTGTGTATTGTATAGCTACGTGCATAAATCATCTGTTGCAAACTATGCGATTGTAAATGTTATTTCACATGTCGCATAAATTGCCTAGTTACAATATAGTAAATAAAGAATAAAGAAATATAATAAATAAATGGTTACCACGGCGATATTGCCAATTCAGCCATATCTCAACTTATGCTTATCACTAAAAGATAATGTACACGCACAGTAGCTATAAATGTATTAACAGCCTAACTATACATGATAGTTACTATCACAGGAGAAATTTCCTATACATAATAATCAAACTTTTTTGCACAATATTGCACTCATTTTTTATATGTATTATTACTATTATTATAAACATGTACACACTAACAGATATTTAAGCATAGTGGGATCACCCTTATTATACTCAAAAATATATATCATACCTGAACCTCCATATTAGATTTTAATTTACATCATGTGGCTGTATACAGGAATCTGAGTGTCATATTTCTATGTACAAGTCATAATTAAATCTAATCTCTTATTCATTCCTCGTGGGTATCTGGCATCTAGGAGGAACATCCAGTACGTCTCTCTGTTGAGAAGACGTCTCTTCACATCTCCTCCTCTAATGCCTGTTTTGACTTTTTCTATACCAGACACCCGCAGGAAATCTAAATCGCCAGCATGCACATCACAAAAATGGCGTGACAACATAGAGATACCCACTCATTCACTACGGCTATCTGAAATATGTCTCCGAATCCGTGTTTTTAAGGTATTTGAGGTGCACCCCACATATTGTATCACTACTACCATAGTAGTGTTACAATTTAAATACTCTCATAGTTGGTATCACTTTTTTGATACACAGGATACTATCTCCTTAGTATGATGCATATATTTGCATGTAATGCATCGACTATGTCCACAACCCCAGTTTCCTGTAATATTAAGCCAGTTTTGATGTTCTTTCTTTTTCCCTGTTCCTCCTTCTTTCGAATTAAATAAACTTGGTGACAAAGAGGAGCCCAATGCTGGTGCTTTCTTCAAGCTGCCATTTATGCCCCCCTTGACTACCTCCCTCAAAATTGGATCTCCTTCCAAAATGGGTGTATATTTCTTGATTATGTTTTTAATTTGGCCGAATTGTGCGCTATAAGTGGTAACAAAAACTGTTATTTTTTGTTTATGTTTGAAGTTCTTGGCTTTGTCTCTTTTCCTAGTGTATTTAATGAGCTGTTCTCTGTTGACTCCCTTTGCTCTTTCTTGGGCTCTATTTAGACAGTCCTCTGTACATCCTCTCCTCAGAAATCTATGTTTCAGATATCCTATCTCCTTTTCCAACTAGAAAAAATTGGGGCTCAAAGGTCAAGGATAGTGGACACAATTGGTAGGTAAGTATAAAATATTAATAATTTATGAATGATCTAATATGATATAGTTAGATAGTGGTACCAGTGATTCACAGGGCCCTTGTGGAATCACGGTATACACTAAATATAAATACAATAATTCAATAAAAAGATGTGACCATCACTAAAATACCAAATATAAAAATAGGATGCAACAAATTAAAAATAGTATTAATATTACACTCAGCCCTCCTGGGTAGTGTTGGGCTGCCAAAAACTCAGAAATGTTCATATAGTCCGCAGCAATGATCCAAAATCACAATACAGGCAGGTAAGATAGTATTGGAGGCTTCATAACTGATATAACACGTGGTAACAGTCTGCTTGTCCTTAATTATGTAATAGCAGATAATGCCTGATGATTGCTACTGTATTCAACGTCATTCAGTAAGGATTAAATGGTATATCATCGGCATGAATAGAACTGATACAGTGATACAGTCTCTAGAGCAGTAGAGATGTCGCGAATTGTTCACCGGTGAACAGTTCCCGGCAAACTTAGCATGTTCGCGGTCACATCGCCGGGCGAACATATGTGACGTTCGATTCGCCCCTTATACTTTAACATTGCGGTAAACTTTGACCCTGTGAGTCAGAGACAGCAGACACATTACAGCCAATCAGCATCAGTCCCTCCCTTCCAGACCCTCCTACCTCCTGCATGGATGCCATTTTACCCTCATTCAGCATGCTGCAGGCTTAGAAAGTGGAGGGAAAGAGAAGCTGCTCCTGCTGTATAGGGAAAGCGATAGCTAGGTTGCTGCTAGGTTGTGTATTCAGGGTCTAGTTTACTCCTAAAGCACTAGTCTAACATCTGCTTTAAGGACAGCACCCAAAAAAGCCCTTGTTAGGGCTCAAATATCAGTCCGTGTGTCTTGCAACAGCTGGAGGCACCCTGGTTGGGAGGGAACCGCTGGTTAAAAGGGGTACTCCAGTGTAAAAGTTAATTTCCTTCAAGCAACTAACTACAGTATTAAAAGGGCTATAAGTTCAGTCCGTGTGTCTTGCAACTGCTGGAGGCACCCTGGTTGGGGACCTCTGCTTAAAAGGGGAACTCCGCTGGCAACCTTTTTTGCTCATTGTCACACTAGTGCAAATCACATTTGGTGTGATAGATGTTCAAATAAAAATAAAAAAAATACCTTTTTTGACTGTGAAATAAAACCATTGCTGCCTAAAGGGGGGCTCTAACTATGTGCTGCCTAATATGGGGGAATCTATGTGTTGCCTAAAGGGGGGCTCTAACTATGTGCTGCCTAATATGGGGGAATCTATGTGCTGCCTAAAGGGGGCTCTAACTATGTGCTGCCTAAAGTGAGGCTCTATGTGCTGCCTAAAGGGAGGCTCTAACTATGTGCTGCCTAATATGGGGGAATCTATGTGCTGCCTAAAGGGGGGCTCAATGTGCTGCCTAAAGGGGGGCTCTAACTATGTGCTGCCTAACATGGGGGAATCTATGTACTGCCTATAGGGGGGATCTAACTATGTGATGGCTAAAGGGGGATCTAACTATTTGCTGCCTAAAGGAGGCTCTATGTGCTGCCTAAAGGGAGGCTCTACCTATGTGCTGCCTAAAGGGGGGCTCTAACTATTTGCTGCCTAATATGGGGGAATCTAAGTGCTGCCTAAAGGGGGGATCTAACTATGTGATGCCTAAATGGGGGCTCTATGTGCTGCCCAAAAGGGGCTAAAGCACGTTATTCCAAACCATTTAGGAATGTTAGGTGATTTATGCCCTTTATGGATTAAAACCAGACTCTGCATTAACTATGTAATTTTCCATGGGAGTTTTGCCATGGATCCCCCTCCAGCACGCCACAGTCCAGGTATTAGTCCCCTTGAAAAAACTTTTAAATCACTATTGTGGCCAGAAAGAGTCCCTGTGGGTTTTAACATTTGCCTGCCCATTGAAGTCAATGGCGGTTCGCCCGGTTCGCGAACATTTGCGGAAGTTCGCGTTCGCCATTCGCGAACCGAAAATTTTATGTTCGCAACATCACTATAGAGCAGTAGCATAGAGCTGATATAATGTTGCAGCCTATAGAACAATAACGCACACCCAGCGCTTGTGTAATAATGATCAACAATACTTTGTATCTCACCACTCCGGAGCTGCTGCGATGAATACAGCGGGGATCGCCTCTAAATGTCAGCGATCTTCCAGGTGACCTCTCGAGCGTGAGATAACACTGCCGGTGACTCGGCCATCTCCCAAAGTGGCAGTGTTAGGTGGGTGGCGATGGGCCTCCGGTCGCGGTTCTGCAGCATCAGGTAGCGGTGGGTCTTCAATCACGGTCCTGCAGCGCTTAAATGGCTGGGTAAGTACAGATGCCGGCGGCGTCCTCGTGGCAGCGAGGCGCGCGTGTGACAGGCTGGGTAGCAGGTAAATGCCTCTGTTTAAGTCAGGGTGGTAACAGATGGTATTAAGGTGGTCACAATGTCCTTTACAGGGGTGCTGGACGCGTTTCAAAACTATCTCAGTTTTTTCTTCAGCAGCAATATTGTATATAAAAGATACACTACCCAGGAGGACTGAGTGTAATATTAATACTATTTTTAATTTGTTGCATCCTATTTTTATATTTGGTATTTTAGTGATGGTCACTTCTTTTTATTGAATTATTGTATTTATATATTTAGTGTATACCGTGATACCACAAGGGCCTTGTGAATCACTGGTACCACTACTTAACTATATCATATTAGATCATTAATAAATTATTAATATTTTATACTTACCTACCAATTGTGTCCACTATCCTTGACCTTTGAGCCCCAATTTTTTCTGGTTTAATTTCTATTATCCCTTTGCACCTTGGGTATAGGTGCCAATATTGGGTTGCCCAGGTCTATATTGGTATAAGCATAACAGGAGCCACTCCACCCCCAATTTTATCCTTTTCTAACTGTATAGGATCAGAACAGTTCCTTTTGGTTCTACACATCTACCCGAAGGGGATGTTTTGGACCACATGTTTTGGATGTCAAGAGGATGCCATGAGGACTGAGTTTGTTGCTGTCTCCTTTCTGTAGGGGACAACAACAATCTCTGACCCTCTGCTGGAAAGGGTAATATCCAAAAAATGTAATGAAATGTGACTAAAATGGGCTGTAAATTTAAGATTTTGATTGTTATTATTAATATAAGAGACAAACTGAAAAAAATGGTGTTCAGAACCCCCCCCCCCAAATCAACAAATCATCTATATAATGCCCTATCCAGCAGATGTTCTCAAAAAATGGATTACTGGGTGTGAACAGAAAAAGTTGCTCCCAATAAAACATAAAAATGTTTGCAAAGGAGGGTGAATATTTCGGACCCATGGATGCTCCCCGAGTCTGAAGGATGAAATCGCCGTCAAACATAAAATAACTGTGATTTAATAAGAATTCCGTGGCGACGACGATAAATTCCTTCAGACCCGGGGAGTAACTGCTATAGTGATCCATATGGAATGACAAGGCTGTGAGGCCTGCGTCCCATGGGATAGATGGATATAATCCCACTACATCGCAGGTTGCCCAAGACATATTGTCACTCCATTTTTTCTGGTTAAGAACATTTATGACATGCTTCATCTTCTGTAGGTATGTAGGTGTAATTTTTGTGAGGGGCTGTAAAAAATCACATTTACAATTGCATAGTTTGCAAGAGATGATTTATGCACGTAGCTATACAATACACAACACAGCAAATTTTGGATTGACTAATATTAACACCGATTACTGTTGGCATTATATCTATTACAAGCTAGTTCCATTATAATCTTAACATGCACATTATCTACACCCCATTCACACTATTCAGGTAATGCACGGAATAACAAAGAAAAACGCAATTTGGTGAGTTCTAATCCATGCTGTAATTCTAACAGATGATATCCATGCCAGGTTTTTTATGTAACTATGTAATATTTTATCACGTGATCAGTCAGTCACTATTTTAACTGCATGTTTGGCTAATTAATTTAGTCTACGTTTAAGCTCAAGAGAGAGCGAAACGCATCAGATTATTCTATTCCATCCTGTAATGTGTGTTTCCTTGCTATAGCATGAATAAAGAAGCGATCTTAAACATACCTGGTGCCGGACAGCTTCTGTTCTTCTACTGTGTTGTTGGAGCCGGGGCGGGACCGGCGGGACCCTTTAGCACAGGTGTGTAGGGGATCGGCCCCTGGCGGTGAGCGGACACAGCAGCCTTTCCTGATTACACACTCTGCTCCATGCTGGGAGCTTTAGTACCTGTATTAATAGACAAGTCGCAGAGGGGTCACTTCTGACACCTGTTGCGAATTGTCTATTAAAGCAGGTACTACAGCTCCAAGAATGGAGCAGAGTGTGCTCCATGTTGGGAGCAGTAGTACCTGCCGGTAAGGAAAGATCACAGTGGGTGTCACTCCTGACATCCGCTGTGATCGTCCTGTATAATGTATAGATGCGGGCGGCCAGCAGCTCTTCTCTGGTCCCACTGTAGTATGAGTATATGCTGTATATATACCTATTATTCATATTTCCTGTAGAGAGCTGTGATTGGCTGGAACCATCTGGCCAATCACAGCTCTCTGCGGGGAATATGAATAAGTTATGTGAATTCTATTCACATCACTGGCTGGCCAGAGTATAGTGCAGAGATGCGAGCGCAGTTATGCTGTGCCAGCAACTATCTTTACATCTTTTCCAAAGGTCCATTCAAGGGGTGCTGATCGGGCAGCCTGGATGGCGGGCATCATGCCGGATCTACAGGAGGTAACTCACTATACACATTGGTCATGGACACTGACAGAATATGAATTTTCTTTATCATGGATCAAAGCTCTGCTTTGTATAATCAGCAATATCATAAGAATGCTATTTGATTTTTCACATATGTAAGGAATGGAATGTATATGTTTACATGCATTGATCTACACTTATGATGAAATGTATTTTTTCACTCTGTTTGTTTATGTTTGCAAATTCAATTTTGTGACATTCGCAGCTTACTCCGCTAGGCGGGCAAGTAGTGATGAGGAGAGTGATGTGGGAGGCTGTGTTGCCAGCGTTCAGGGTCCTGAAGCAGACACTGTTGAGGAACCTGAGGAGGACATCAGTGACGTGCAGACAATTGTTGATGATGAAGAAGCCGATCGCAATTGGGAGCTGGGCGCAGAAGGGGCTTCATCATCGTCAGGAGAAGAGAGTTGCAGGTTGCCCGTGAGGCAGCAGCTGAGTCAGCAAGCTGGTAGCATGGTTGGCAGTCAGCATGGTGGCAGAAGTGGAAATTCTGGAGCCAAACATGCCTGGGGGAGACCACCTTCTTTGCGGCAGCCTACCTTCCCGGGAGGTAGTGGAACAGGGGATCCTAGAGACAGCGGCAGTAGCAGTCAATTTGTGCGGACTGTTGGTGGGAAAATCGGCTACTCAGCAGTGTGGCAGTTTTTAATCAAGCATCCGGAGGAGGTTAACATAGCCATATGCAATATGTGTCGGCAGAAGATGAAGTGTGGCCAGGGTCCCAATGTTGGCACATGGCAGTGTGTCAACATATGCTGTGCCACCATAAAGCAGCCTGGGAGAACCATGGCTCCGATGTAGTGGTCCAGCCTGCTGCATCACCCAGTGGCACACCGCTCCCTCTGTCAGCCAGACAAGGCTCCACCACCTCAGCTGAAGGGAGCTGTGTGTCATACCCTCCTTCTGACGCTCAAGATGTTTCTGCTCCTCCTACTTTTAGTCAGTCATTCCAATCAACAATCCATCAGCGAAGCCATGTCCAAGAGACAACAGTATGCGACCACTCATCCAATGGCGCAGAAGCTAAATGTGCTCCTGTCCAAGTTGCTGGTGCTGCAGTCCCTCTTTTTTCAATTGGTGGACTCTGCAACTTTCAGAGAACTGATGGCTTGTGCCGAGCCGAGGTGGAGAGTCCCAAGCCGTCATTTGGGCCAGTCCTTGAGCCTGTCGGTGTGTACAAAAGTGCATGGCAGTGCCGACTTCTGGAGCTGTAACTATGGTCAGGGACAATACATGTCCTTTACGGCCCACTGGGCGAATGTGGTTCCTGCACAGCCACAACACCAACTTGGAATGGTCACGCTGCTTCCTCTTCCACGCTCTCAGACCGTTGGTCCTGTGACAGTGCGCAACTCTGCCTCCTCATCCTCCACCGTGTCCTCAGCCTCCATTGTACAGACAAGTCTCAGTGCCCCTTCAGCATACCATGTGTGCAGGGCACAGCGGTGTCACGCGGTTCTTCAAATGGTGAACGGAGTCACACAGGAGAGGAACTGGTAAAAATAATTCATAAAGAAATCGGAGCATGGCTTACTCCATGAAAACTGGAAATGGGAACCATGGTGACTGACAACGGGAAGAACATCTTGTCTGCACTGCGACAAGGAAAGCTGAGCCATGCGCCCTGTATGGCACACATGTTTAATCTGGTTGTCAAGCGGTTCCTGAAGTGTTCCCCCCATTTATTGTTCCCCCCATTTGCAAGACATCCTAATAATGGGAAGCAAACTTTGCATGCACTTCAGCCACTCGCACACCGCAAAGCACACTTTCCTTGAGCTGCAGCGTCAGAATGGTATCTCCCAAAAAAGTCTGATTTGCATCATTGCCACACATTGGAATTCCACCCTCCATATGTTGGACCGAACAAAGAAATAAAGAAACATACAAACAAAGAAAAGTCATCACTGATTTATTGATGATCCAAGCAGATGGGGAAACTCCCCTGGGAAAAGGGCACGATGCATGCTCACTTTCCTGCATAGTGACCGCCGAATTGTCACCATTCGGCAGCGGGATGACTTGTTGCTCTCCACCTTATTGGAGCCTCGCTACCGGCACAAAATGGGGGCCATTTTAACACCCACTGAGAGGGAGGACACACTTACCTACTACAGAGACATCCTATGTAGTCAGTTGGTCGATACCTATCGGCACCATCGTCCATCCTCTCGCAGGTCTGACTCGGGGGGCCCTCTGTGTTCACCTTCCACTGCCATGGCTGCTGGGGAGGGTTGGGGTGGCAGAAGCAATACCAGCTCCATCAGCAGCAGCCTGAGTCTACAGTTGCTGATGAGTACCTTTCTTCACCTGCATAGTGAAGCAACTCATCAGTAGCAGGTAGACCTGGAGCAGGACCTAAACCAGCAGGTGGTGGCATACCTTGACATGCCCATGCAAACACACCTTGAAGATCCGTTGGACTTCTGGGCAGCCAAACTTGATTTGTGGCCGCATCTAGCAGAGTTTGCCCTGGAAAAGCTGTCCTACCCGTCCAGTAGTGTGCCATCAGAGCAAGTGTTTAGTGCGGCCGGGGCCATAGTCACCTCAAGGAGCACTCGTCTGTCCATTAAAAATGAGGAAAGACTGATCATTGTGAAGATGAATCAGGCATGGATCAGCCAGGATTTCCACCCACTAATGCCTGATGCATCAGAGTAGATTGACCATGGTGCCACACCAACACTTCACAAATATGCATAGTGCCAAACAGATTTAAGGTGCTGCTCCCAAGTTACAAACATTCCTCTGCATTAGACCTTTTTTCACCCACCTTTGTCACCGGGTACTGGTATTGCCACCCACTGCACCACTCTGTCACCGGGTCACTTTCAGGACTCCTTATGCTGCTGCTGCCACCTC
Source organism: Hyla sarda (assembly GCF_029499605.1). Classification (NCBI taxonomy): domain Eukaryota; kingdom Metazoa; phylum Chordata; class Amphibia; order Anura; family Hylidae; genus Hyla; species Hyla sarda. The sequence goes on along the minus strand of NC_079191.1, from coordinate 164,755,655 downwards.
CAGACTGTCTCATTCTGCCACCATATGGTCTCCACATGCTTCCACCACCTCCAGACTGTGCCATTCAGCCACAATATGATCTCATTTGCTGCCAACTCCCGGCTGTGCCATTCAGCCACTATATGTTCTACTCATACTGCCGCCAACTCCAAGCTGTGCCATTCAGCCTCTATATGTTGTATTCATGCTGCTACCAACTCCAGGCGGTGCCATTCAGCCACTATATGGTTTACTGATGCTGCTGGGCCTGGGACATTACCTAAAAATATTTATGGCAGTACTAGCTACCATAAATCTTCAATTTAAATTTGTAAATTTATCTTTTAATCTTAGGGTTTTTAAAGCCCTATTGTCTCCTCATCTGCCGACAACTCAAGGCTGTGCCATTCAGCCACTATATGTTCTACTCATGCTGCTGCAAACTCCAGGCTCTGCCATTCAGCCACTATATGTTCTACTCATGCTGCCACCAAATTGAGGCTGTGCTATTCAGTCACTTTATGTTCTGCTCATGCTGCCGCCAACTCCAGGCTGTGCCATTCAGCACTATATGTTCTACTCATGCTGCCGCCAACTTGAGGCTGTGCTATTCAGCCACTATATGTTCTGCTCATGCTGGCGCCAACTCCAGGCTGTGCCATTCAGCCACTATATGTTCTTCTCATGCTGCCTCCAACTCCAGGCTGTGCTATTCAGCCACTATATGGTCTACTCATCTGCCGCCAACTCCAGGCTGTGCCATTCAGCCACTATATGTTCTTCTCATGCTGCCGCCAACTTGAGGCTGTGCTATTCAGCCACTATATGTTCTGCTCATGCTGCCGCCAACTGCAGGCTGTGCCATTCAACCACTATATGTTCTTCTCATGCTGCCACCAACTCCAGGCTGTGCCATTCAGCCACTATATGTTCTACTCATGCTGCCGCCAACTTGAGGCTGTGCTATTCAGCCACTATATGGTCTACTCATCTGCCGCCAACTCCAGGCTGTGCCATTCAGCCACTATATGTTCTTCTCATGCTGATGCCAACTCCAGGCTGTGCCATTCAGCAACTATATGGTCTACTCATCTGCCGCCAACTCCAGGCTGTGCCATTCAGCCACTATATGTTCTACTCATGCTGCCGCCAACTCCAGGCTGTGCCATTCAGCCACTATATGTTCTACTTATGCTGCCGCCAACTCCAGGCTGTGCCATTCAGCCACTATATGTTCTACTCATGCTGCCGCCAACTCCAGGCTGTGCCATTCAGCCACTATATGTTCTACTCATGCTGCCGCCAACTTGAGGCTGTGCTATTCAGCCACTATATATTCTTCTCATGCTGCCGCCAACTCCAGGCTGTGCCATTCAGCCACTATATGTTCTTCCCATGCTGCCGCCAACTCCAGGCTGTGCCATTTAGCCACTATATGTTCTACTCATGCTGCCACTAACTTGAGGCTTTGCTATTCAATCACAATATGTTCTGCTCATGCTGCCGCCAACTCCATGCTGTGCCATTCAGCCACTATATGTTCTTCTCATGCTACCGCCAACTCCAGCTTCTGCTATTCAGCCACTATATGTTCTACTCATGCTCCCGCCAACTCCAGGCTGTGCCATTCAGCCACTATATGGTTTACTGATGCTCATAGTCCTGGGACATTACCTACACATTTTTATGATAGCGTTAGCTATCATAAATGTTCAATTTAAAATTTAAAATTAATCTTTTAACCTTAAGGACCAAGCCCATTTTCCCCTTAAGGACCAGATCGTTTTTTGCACATCTGACCACTGTCACTTTAAGCATTGGTGAAAAATTAACACTTTTTATGAAAAAATGAACATTTTGCATTTTTCTAACTTTGAAGCTCTCTGCTTGTAAGGAAAATAGATATTCCGAATAAATTATATATTGATTCACAAATACAGTATGTCTACTTTATGTTTGCATCATAAAGTAGACATGTTTTACATTTGAAAGACATCAGAGGGCTTCAAAATTCAGCAGCAATTTTCCAATTTTTCACAAAAATTTCAAAATCGGAATTTTTCAGGGACCAGTTCAGTTTTGAAGGGGATTTGAAGGGCATTCATATTAGAAATACCCCATAATTGACCCCATTATAGAAACTGAACCCCTCAAAGTATTCAAAATTACATTCAGAAAGTTTGTTAACCGTTTAGGTGTTCCACAGGAATAACAGTAAAGTGAAGGAGAAAATTCAAAACCTTCATTTTTTACACTCGCATGTTCTTGTAGACCCAGTTTTTGAATTTTTACAAGGGGTAATAGAAGAAAAAGCCCCCCAGAATTTGTAACCCAATTTCTCTCGAGTAAGGAAATACCTCATATGTGTGTATGTGAATTGTTCAGTGGACGCAGTAAAGGGCTCAGAAGGGAAGGAGCGACAATGGGATTTTGGAGAGTGAATTTTGCTGAAATGTTTTTTGCAGGGCATGTCACATTTAGGAAGCCCCTATTATGCCTGAACAGCAAAAAAAGATGACATTTCGTTAAAGTTGGATGTGTAAGTGGAAAAAAAAATTTCACTAAAGTGCAGTTTTTTCCCCAAATTTACCATTTTTACAAAGGGTAATAGGAGAAAATGCCCCCCAAAATTTGTAACCCCATCCCTTCTGAGTATGGAAATACACCATGTTAGGATGTAAAATGCTCTGCGGGCAAACTACAATGCTCAGAAGAGAAGGAGTCACATTTGGCTCTTGGAAAGCAAATTTTGCTGAAATTGTTTTTAGGGGGGCATGTCGCATTTAGGAAGCCACTATTGTGCCAGAACAGCAAAAAAAAAATGGCCAGCTATTTTGGAAATTACTTCCCTCAAGAAACATAACACAAGGGGTACTGTTAGCCTTAACACCCCACAGGTGTTTGATGACTTTTTGTTAAAGTCAGATGTGTAATTAAAAAAACTATTTTTTTTTCACTAAAATGCTGTTTTTTCCACAAATTTTACATTTTTACAAGGGGTAATAGGAGAAAATGCCCCCCAAAATATGCAATCCCATTTCTTCTGAGTATGGAAATACCCAATATGTGGATGTAAAGTGCTCTGCTGGTGCACTACAATGCTCAGAAGAGGAGGGCAATTGAGCTTTTGGGTACAGGTACGCCCTTGGTCCTTAACCCCTTCCCGCTACAGGACGTATGCCGGTCCCGGCGGCCATCAAATGCCGGGACCCGCAGCTAATTCCGGTCATCAACGATCGCGATGTTGCCCGGTATTAACCCTACAGAAAGTGAAAGTAAACTCTGCTGGTTAACTCAGTGGAACTGTTCAGGACCACCACAATTTCAGGACAGCTGGAGGGTCCCTTCCTGCCTCCTCGCTGTACGATCGCCGAAGGACTGCTCCGTGCCTGAGATCTAGGCAGGAGCAGTCGAGCGGCGATAACACTGAGCGGCGATAACAGTGTATAAGATCAGTCAGTGTGTGCAGTGTTATAGCCCCCTATGGGAGCTATAACAGTGCAAAAAAAAGTGAAAGAAAATAAAGTGTTAATAAAGATAATTTAACCCGTTCCATAATAAAAGTCAGAATCCCCCCTTTTTTCCAAATAAAAAAAAAAACTGTGTAAATAAAAATAAACTTATGTGGTATCGCCGCGTGCGGAAATGTCTGAACTATAAAAATATATCGTTAATTAAACCGCACGGTCTATGGCATACACATAAAAAAAATTCCAAAGTCCAAAATAGCTTATTTTTGGTCACATTTTATACCATAAAAAAGTGAATAAAAAGCGATCAAAAAGTCCAATCAAAACTGAAATGATACCGATAAAAATGTTACGGTGCAAAAAATGAGCCCTCATAACTCCCCATATGCGGAAGAATAAAAAAGTTCTAGGGGTCAAAGGAAGACATTTTTAAACGTATACATTTTCCTGCATGTAGTTATGATTTTTTCCAGAAGTATGACAAAATAAAACCTAAATAAGTAGCATATCATTTTAATCGTATGGGCCTACAGAATAAAGATACAGTGTCATTTTTACCGAGAAATGCATAGAATGCATAGAATCAGAAGCCCCTAAAAGTTACAAAATGGATTTTTTTTCTTCAATTTTGCACAATGATTTTTTTTCCATTTTACCGCCCAAAAAATAAGCCATAATATGGATTTTTAGGTGCAAAATTGAAAGCGTTATGATTTTTAGAGGGTGATGAGGAAAAAATAAAAATGCAAAAACTGAAAATACCCTGCGTCATTAAGGGCTTAAGTACCAGGGCGTCAGGGTGAACCTGTACACCCGTGGTCCCTAAATGGTTAATTTTAGGGATTGTGAGGCCCTATGGTCTCCTCATGCTGCCATGAGCTGTGGGCTGTGTCATTCAGTCACTATATGGTTTACTGATGCTGCTAGGCCTGGGACATTACCTACAATTTTTTATGGTAACACTAACTATCATAAATCTTCAATTTAAATTTTTAAATTCATATTTTAAAGAGGCACTGTCGTTGTTGAAAACCTTTTACAGAATTAATCATATGATGGCTTTTTGCAATATAATTATTTTTTTTTATGTCAATTTCCCCCAGAAATTAAATCTAAAAATAGACACCACTAGGGGTCATCTGTCTTTAGCCAGACAGACTAGTGTTAATTTTGCAGCATACCAGATACCGGCCATAAAACGTGCAATATCCAGTATAGGAGATTTCAGCTGTACGGGCACGCACTGCCTGTGAACGAGTGCAGGGAGCGCACACACACACACAGGCAGTGCGGGATACAGGCAGGTACCCCCCCAGCTGCACCGGATCCTCTGTCCCATAACACCCTCCCGTTCTCAGCTGCGCCCGATCCGATCCTGTGTCCCTTAACACCCCCCAGTTTTCAGCTGCGTCCGATCCTGTGTCCCATTACCCCCCACACTCACCCCCCAGTTTTCAGATGCGCCCGATCCCATAACACGCACCCCCACCCCAGTTTTCTGCTGAACCCGACCATGTCCCGCCGTCTCCCTTCTGCTTACCCCCACCCCAACCCCCGTGCACCAGATCCTGTCCCCCCCCCCCCCCCCCCCGGTCCATTACCTCCTCCGTCCCGGTCTTCGGCAGTGCCAGCGGCCGGCCAGTGCAAGAGGACGTAAGTGACGCCGCCAGAGAGATGAAGCGCCATGCAGGACAGGTGAGTGTGTTTGTGTCTGTGTGTGACTGTGTATGTATGTATCTATGTATGTGTGTGTCTGTATGTATGTATGTGACTGTGTGTGTGTCTGTGTATATATGTATGTGTGTGTGTCTGTGTCTGTATGTATGTGTGTGTGTGTGTGTGTGTCTGTATGTATATGTGTGTCTGTGTCTGTATGTATGTATGTGTGTCTGTCTATCTGTATGCATGTGTGTGTCTGTATGTATGTATGTATGTGTGTGTCTCTGTGTGTGTTAGGGGGTTGGGGGAACTGCAACCTGATGTGGGGGAACTGTAACCTGATGTGGGGGAACTGCAACCTGATGTGGGGGAACTGAAACCTAATGTGGGTGAACTGCAACCTAATGTGGGGGAACTGCAACCTAATGTGGGAGAAACTATGCTAATGTAGGGGAACTGCAACCTGATGTGGGGGAACTGCAACCTAATGTGGGGGATACTATGCTAATGTGGGGGAACTGCTACCTAATGTGGGTAAACTGTGCTACTGTTGGGGAACTGAACTGATGCCTGTAGCTGCTGCGGGGGAACTCCGGTGCCTGTAGCGGCTGCGGGGGAACTCCGGTGCCTGTAGCGGCTGCGGGGGAACTCCGGTGCCTGTAGCGGCTGCGGGGGAACTCCGGTGCCTGTAGCGGTTGTGGGGGAACTTCGGTGCCTGTAGCTGCTGCAGGGGAACTCTGGTGCCTGTAGCAGCTGTGGGGGAACTCCGGTGCCTGTAGCGCCTGTGGGGGAACTCCGGTGCCCGTAGCGGCTGTGGGGGAATTCCGGTGCCTCTAGCGGCTGTGGCGGAACTCGGGTGCCTCTAGCGGGAACTCGGGTGCTTGTCCCTATGGTGGGGGAACTCAGTTGCCTGTCCCTATTGTGGGGGAACTCGGGTGCCTGTCCCTATTGTGGGGGAACTCGGGTGCTAGCCAGTGAAAGCTATGTTCATTAGCATCCAACTTTACTAGGAAAAGATAAAACAGATAGAAAACGTATTCCTAAAAATATTGTACTTTTATCTATAAATCCTTGCACTAATTTTATAAAGATCTATTCTTATATTTATACATTTTATCCTGTTATGAACTCGCCATAATGTTTTAGGAATACTGCAGGCAAGCTCCAAGCATCTTCCTCTGTGTAACATGTACAGCATGAAACCAGAGAGGAAAGGGTTACAGAGTAGAGTTGGCTGACAGCTCATGCTCGCTCCCGAGACTCAGAGCAGACACGCCCCCTCCAGTCTGCACAATGAAAAAGTAACTGAGCAACAGATAAATGATTATATCTCTGGAAATAAAGATCCTAGAGACATAAAACATGTGTACACGATCAGGATTAGGTACCAGGTAACATATCGCTTTTTTTGTTGGAACTATGATAGGCACGCTTTAATCTTAGGGATTGTGAGGCCCTGTGATCTTCTCATACTGCCGAAAGCTGCAGGCTGTGTCATGTAGCCACTATATGGTTTAATGATGCTGCTGGGCCTAGGACATTACCTACAAATTTTTATGGTAGTACTAGCTACCTTAAATTTTCTATTTACATTTTTTAATTAATCTTTTAATCTTAGGGATTGTGAGGCCCTATGGTCTCCTCATGCTGCCACAAGCTGCAGGCTGTGTCATTCAGCCACTATATGGTCTCTCCTTGCTACTGCCAATTCCAGGCTGTGTCATTATGCCAGATTATTGTCTCCTCGTGCTGCTGCCACCTCTAGGCTCTGTCATTGTGCCACCATGTGACTCCTTGTTAGTTTTGGTTTTGTGGTCATACAGTATTAGTTCAAAGTAAACACCGAGACATTAAATTGGGAATCTAATATAAATCTTAAATTTAAACTTAAAAAAATGTATGTAATCTTTTCAAGACTGAGGCCCTATGGTCCTGTACGTCATATTACCTGGGAAATTATCACAAGAATCCAAAGAAACAGCTTGGAGTGATAACAATGAATCATAACTGATTAAATGAAACATTTTCACTTTCACAGTCAGGGGGGCACTGAGAGGCAGGGGCTGGAAAAGGTGGTATCTCACCTGGTGGAGGGCCGCAAGCTCTATTTTAAGATACAAGTACAAGCTTTTTCACTGTAGCCACTTCCAGCTTTATGCACCCACCTATCCAATGGCACAGAAGCTGAATGTGCTCCTGTCCAAGTTGCTGGTACTGCAGTCCCTCCCTTTTCAAATGGACACTCAGAGTATGGGGGTGCGCTGAGAGGCAGGAGCTGGGAGAGGTGGTAGCTCGCCTTGCAGCGCACCGTCAACTCGATGCTCACCAGAATGGGTAATCAAAAAATTTTAATAAATTCAAATTAAATTAGATAAAAATTACATAAAAAATCTGCCACATCCAGCCTTTCTTAGGCAGTGATTCTAATCTGCATAACTGTTATCTGAATGACAGTATTATTTCACTAACACAGCACACTCCCTTTGCGTGTTAGGACAAAGCAAAGTGTTCTATACTCCAATTGAGCCTCTCTGTAGGTCAGAAATAGCCATTTTTAATAGGGATCCACGGTGAATAAATTCGGACCATACCAAATTTTTTTCAGAAAATTCGGCGAATCGGCCGAATCTAATGTTTCAAAAAATTTGCTCACCTCTAATCCAGACATGTGCCAGTGTATATTTTGATATGGACACTGTTTCAGTAATGCAATATTTAAGGTTGGAATGGGTGACACGTGGGGGAAGCAGATACACTGAGTACCACAGTAAGAGGTCGCAAGGTATTCGATCTGCCGATCGTAGAGGCAAAAGCAACATTAGTGAATCAATGTTTCTGCACGGCCAATTGAATGTTCTGGTAAAGTTTCATTCAGGCATCAGTGAACATCTAAATGGAAATGCAGGGTGGGATCATCCTGTTGATAGACTATGTTTGGCTCTTACTCTGTGACCAGTGACACTATATTTTGCAAAAAGATGGGTGTCAGGGTCCGGACTAGCGGCTGGTGAAGACACTGGAGGTGGATCCCCTGTACCAGAGAGGCGATGACGCGGGCCGTACTGGGGAATCGGTTCTAAGCAGTTACTGGTGTTCACCAGAGCCCGCCGCAAAGCGGCAGTAACTACCAGGTCGTGTTCCCCAGTAGCGACTCGACCTCTCTGGCAGCTGAGACTGGCGCGGTACACAAGGACTAGACAGAGGCGAGGTCAGACGTAGCAGAAGGTCAGGGCAGGCAGCGAGGTTCGTAGTCAGGGGATACAGCAGAAGGTCAAGGTACACAGGCTTGGGATACACTAAACGCTAGACTTGTGCACTAGAAAAATTTTCGTTTAATTTCGTTTCGTTTTTTCGTTTTGGAAAAAAATTTCGGTTCGGCAATATTTTCGGTTTAGATTTTTCGGATACATTCGGTATTCGGGTACATTCGGTAAATCTTTAGTCTTTTTTTGGACTTTAGCGATCCTAATAAATAATTCAGATACCTTTTTTATTAAAATTTCGCAGGGTATCATAAAAAAATCATAATAAAAAAGATACAGTGGTGATGAAAAAAATTGTATCTAACGAAATGTATCTTTTTTATTATGAAATGTTTATTCATTTTTAAACAGGGATCAATTTATGTGAGCGGGTAAAGCACTAATAATGTAGCCGACAATAATGAAAATGTAGTGTGTGCGTGTTTTTCACTTTTTTTTTAAACATTTTTTAGGTAGTACTACTACTCCCAGCATGGAACACACTCTTCCATGATGGGAGTAGTAGTTACCTGTACTAATTGACAGATCGCAGGGGTCCCTTGCGATCCTCTTGTATAATATATAGATGCGGTGGCTGCTCTTCTATGGTCCCCTGCACTCACGTATATGTACACATATTCATATTTCCCGCAGAGCTGTGATTGGCCAGATCATTCCAGCCAATCACAGCTCTCTGTGAGAAATAGGAATTTGTGTATATATACGGCTGTGCAGGGGACCATAGGAGAGCGGCCGCTGCATTCATACATTATACAGGAGGATCGCAGCGGGTGTCAGGAGTGATACCTGTAGTGATCTTCGCTTTACTACAAGTACTACCACTCCCAACATGGAGTACACTTTGCTCCATGCTGGGAGCTGTAGTACCTGTATTAATAGACAGATCGCAGCGGGTGTCAGAAGTTACACTCGCTGCGATATGTCTATTAATGCAGGTACTACAGCTCCCAGCATGGGGCAGAGTGTGCTCCATGTTGGGAGTATTAGTACCTGCAGTAAGAGACAGATCCCATCGGATGTCACTCCTCCTGACACCGCTGCGATCTTCCTGATGTGAATGTCGGGATCAGCTGTTCTCAGGGCTACAGAGCCAGGAGAACAGCTGACGCTGAGCCGTAGGTATACATCGTATATCTACTGCCCAGCAAGAACTTACAGTGAGCCTGCAATGTGTATACAGTATACACATTGCTGGCTCACTTAACCCCTTGCTGAGCTGTGCGCTATGCGCAAGCCCAGCAAGGGAAGAGTTAACTTACACTGCTGGACAGTGTAGGTTAACCCTTTGGGCGGTATACACTTTATACAGCTATCTATAGATAGCTGTATACAGTGTATACAGAAGACGAAGTCCAGCTTACTTCCCTCGAGTCCCGGGCCGGGTTCGTGTAGCTCCGCCCCCTAGTGATGACGTCATTAGGGGGCGGAGCTACAGAAGGGAACAAGGCTAGTTTATCTGAAGCTCTGTTCACATTGTACGTTTTGTATAATGTGAACAGACCCTTCTGGCAGTGTCTACCCAGACAGGGAGACTCCAGCTGTTGCTAAACTACAACTCCCAGCATGCCCAGACAGCCAAAGGCTGTCTGGGCATGCTGGGAGTTGTAGTTTTGCACCAATTGGTGGCTCCCTGTTTGGGTAGACATTGCATCATGGGTGCTCTCCCCAGCGGACAGTGCCAAAAATGTCATAACCAATTTTTTGTGTTTTTTTTCTTCTCTTTTCAGATCCGTGTATGCAGAGGATTACTGCGGATTCGATGGATTACGGCGGATTATTTTTTTCCCCTTTAATAAAATGGTTAACGAGGGCTGTGGGGGAGTGTTTTTTTAAATAAAATAATTTTTCCAATGTGTTGTGTTTTTTTTTATTTTTATTGAATTTTCAGGGTTAGTAGCGGAAGCTGTCTTATTGACGGATTCCATTACTAGGCCAGGGCTTAGTGCTAGCCCCAAAAACAGCTAGCGCTAACCCCCAATTATTACCCCGGTACCCACCGCCACAGGGGTGCCGGGAAGAGCCGATACCAACAGGCCCGGAGCGTCAAAAATGGCGCTCCTGGGCCTAGGCGGTAACAGGCTGGCGTTATTTAGGCTGGGGAGGGCCAGTAACAATGGTCCTCACCCACCCTGGTAACGTCAGGCTGTTGCTGTTTGGTTGGTATTGTGCTGAGAATGAAAATACAGGGAACCCTATGCGTTTTTTTTTTTAATTTAAATAAAAAGATTAAAAAAAAAACGCATAGGGTTCCCCGTATTTTCATTCTCAGCCAGATACCAACCAAACAGCAACAGCCTGACGTTACCAGGGTGGGCGAGGACCATTGTTACTGGCCCTCCCCAGCCTAAATAACGCCAGCCTGTTACCGCCTAGGCCCAGGAGCGCCATTTTGACGCTCCGGGCCTGTTGGTACCGGCTCTTCCCGGCACCCCTGTGGCGGTGGGTACCGGGGTAATAATTGGGGGTTAGCGCTAGCTGTTTTTGGGGCTAGCACTAAGCCCTGGCCTAGTAATGGATTCCGTCAATAAGACAGCGTCCACTACTAACCTTGAAAATTCAATAAAAAAAAACACAACACATTGGAAAAATTATTTTATTTAAAAAAACACTCCCCCACAGCCCTCGTTAACCATTTTATTAAAGGAAAAAATAAATAATCCGCCGTAATCCATCGAATCCGCAGTAATCCTCTGCATACACGGATCTGAAACGAGAAGAAAAAAACACAAAAAATTGGTTATGACATTTTTGGCGCTGTCCGCTGGGGAGAGCACCCATGATGCAATGTCTACCCAAACAGGGAGCCACCAATTGGTGCAAAACTATAACTCCCAGCATGCCCAGACAGCCTTTGGCTGTCTGGGCATGCTGGGAGTTGTAGTTTAGCAACAGCTGGAGTGTCCCTGTCTGGGTGGACACTGCCAGAAGGGTCTGTTCACATTATACAAAACGTACAATGTGAACAGAGCTTCAGATTAATTAGCCTTGTTCCCTTCTGTAGCTCCGCCCCCTAATGACGTCATCACTAGGGGGCGGAGCTACACGAACCCCGTCCGGGACTCGAGGGAAGTAAGCTGGACTTCGTTTTCTGTATACACTGTATACAGCTGACTGCCCGGCACACTTACGCCTACCACATCATATGCCCTCCCCCCACCTCTCCCAATAATGACAGACAACATTATTCTTTTACTGGGCTGGGTGGTGGTCACAGCTCAATTTATTAAATAACAGAATATTAACTCTATAACTGCTGCACTGCAGCAACCTACCTACTTCAGCCGAAGCGGTATTGCCAGCCGCCGGACTCCCGGCGGGCAAAAGTGCCTAGGGCCATCACTTCTCAATTCTCCTCTCCTCAGGCCAGCTGTGACTTGCATATAAAGAAAACTACAATCAGGAACAATGGTATAACCATCATTCTTTGTAAATTTTTTTATTTATTTATTTATTTTTTTTTTTTAAAAGGGGTAACAAAGACCATGCACCTCACAACAAAATGCACAGCCGAGAAGAATACAAAGTGACAACAACAAACGTAAAAAACAGGGAGGGAGGGAGGGAAGCTGACTTCTCAGGAGCGCTGGTGAGTACGAAAGGACTAACCAGGGGGTGGAGTGGACCTAAATATATCCTGGGCGTGCCTTAATTCCCCTCCTCTAACCCGGGAAAGCAGGGGGGAGGGGGAACTATCCTGGGCTCTGTATTAACCCGTACCGTCCCGTGCAGTCAGGGCCACCTATCCCTAAACGGGCAGGTAACCTACAGACTGCCCGGCACACTTACGCCTACCACATCATATGCCCTCCCCCCACCTCTCCCAATAATGACAGACAACATTATTCTTTTACTGGGCTGGGTGGTGGTCACAGCTCAATTTATTAAATAACAGAATATTAACTCTATAACTGCTGCACTGCAGCAACCTACCTACTTCAGCCGAAGCGGTATTGCCAGCCGCCGGACTCCCGGCGGGCAAAAGTGCCTAGGGCCATCACTTCTCAATTCTCCTCTCCTCAGGCCACCGAGGAGCCCGTGTACTCCTACACGGTGCTCCGACCCCCACCAAGCAAAAACAAGGCCTGCTCCAAACCATCTTGTAAGCCCGACAAGAAGATGTCCAAGCCTATATCATTCAAGTGAACCCCATCAGAGATCATAAACCGTCTGTTATCACCTTCAAGCTCACGATGACGGACCACCACTCCACCCTTTTGTCGCACAAACCGGGCCATACGAGAATTCACCAAACGTCGTGAACGCTCGATGGCCTCAGCATTGCGAGCACCCTGCCAGGATACTCTAGGCACTATCTCGGACCATACTAAAACTAAATCGGGAAAAAAGCCAGAAAACCGTTCAACATCGGCTTTCATTAATGTAATCAAATCGGGAACCCGGAAATAACAGAGATCATTCCCGCCCGCGTGTACCACCAAAATTACACCAGAACGGACGGTTCTAGCAATGTCCACCACTTCAGTAAGGACCCGTGTCCAACGCATACCTGGGATCCCCCTCCAGTGAGGCTCAACATTGCCGCATCCCAACGATCTCCCACCCGGCCGGCAATCAGCTCTCTGCGCGGCCCGGTGGAAATAAGAGTGGCCCAGGAAATAAACCATCGTCCTTTGCACATCTAAAAAAGGAGAAAACAAGTTATAACAACAACTCAGGACGTACATATCGCGCATAACAACCAGAGCGCCAACGGCCAATACGCTGTATCGCATCCACTGATAAACCTGCCCTGGACGCCTCCGTAGCAGCGCCTATCCGAAAAGAGTGCGTACCAAAATCAGCAGCCGGAGCACCCAAAAACCGCAAACAACCCTTGAACACTGCCTGAAATTGAAAACGCGTCAAAGGAAAACCATCAGCATGCGTGAAAAATTGGCGGCCAGGAACCCGAACAGCCAAAAACGACGACACCGCCCGCACTGGACAAACCGGACCGTCCACCGCAAGAACCCGCACCCAAGCTCCCTGACCCACCTGATCAGTTTTCGAGCGTCGAATCCGCAGTTGCAAAACCCCATTGGAACACAACACGTCATCCTGTAATAAACCCCCGTCCCCGGCTTTTGAAGCCGGAACCAACTCGCCGATGCGCAGCGCGGCAAAAAACATAACACAAAAAGCGGCCGAATACAACTCGGACTCGTAGATCGAGGAACAACAACTGCGGGTTGCGCTGCCAACCCTTCAAGGCCTGCTGAAATAAAAACCGTTTCGAAACATCTTCCCATCCCAACAACTTAAAATAAAAACTTATCCCAGCTAGCCGTCGCCGCGCTACAATTGCGGACACCTGTAAATCACGCAACCACAACACATAATCCACCGTAACCGCTACGCGGTTGTCAACAGAGGTAGCCACCTCCCGCCCAGCCAGCAACGCACACCACTCAGCCCACGCCTTACCATGTCCCGCCCATGTAGATGCCGCCAGCGACGATTCCACCAGTGGAATCAGACGTTGCTCGGCAGGGCCCAGACCAATGGGGGGCAAGGGAGCCCTTCCAACGCAGCATCCGGACACATCCTCCGAAAATCCTGAAACTGAAAACGAGAAAGGGAATCAGCAATCACGTTATCAACCCCAGCTACGTGGCGAGCTTTAAACCAAACGTTCAACTCCAAACACCGAAGAACTAAATGTCGGATCAAAGACAAAACCGGAAGGGAGGAAGAGGACAAACCATTTATGCAATGAACCACACTCAGATTATCTGTCCAAAAACAAACCCGCTTATTGCTAAATCGTACACCCCACAACTCCACAGCAACTATAATAGGAAACAATTCAAGCAGGGTGAGGTTCCTACACCAACCGTTAGTCTGCCAATCAGGCGGCCACAACTCCGCACACCATTCCCCTTGAAAGAAGGCACCAAAACCCACAGAGCCAGCCGCATCCGTAAACAATTGAAGCTCAGCATTGGACAACTCATCCCCCAACCAACACGTGTGACCATTGTACCTTCTCAAAAATTCTCTCCACATCAAAACATCCGCACGCATTTGCTTTGAAATGCGAATATGATGAGAAGGGCAGGAAACGCCCTTGGTGGCCAATGACAAGCGCCTAGAAAAAACACGCCCCATGGGCATAACACGGCAAGCAAAAACCAAGTGTCCCAGCAAAACCTGCAATTGGCGCAGCGTCACCTTCCGTACACCACAAAAACTTTCAACCAACAAGAGCAAACTCTCCAATTTCTCCGTCGGTAGTCTAAAAACCATGGCCACAGAATCAATTTCTATACCCAAAAACGAAATAACCGTTGAAGGGCCCTCTGTCTTCTCAGCGGACAAGGGCACCCCAAACTTCAGCATGAAAAAACGAAAAGAATCCAACAAAAAACCACACCTGGGAGACCCAGCCGGGCCAACAAACAAGAAATCATCCAAATAGTGAATAACCGAACGGCTGCCCGTCTCAAAGCGAACAACCCACTCCAAAAATGATCCAAACATTTCAAAATACCGACAAGAAATAGCACAACCCATCGGCAGGCAAACATCATAATAAAAGGCCCCATCCACCCGGCAACCCAGTAAGTGATAGCATTCCGGATGCACTGGCAACAGGCGAAAAGCCGATTCAATGTCAGACTTCGCCATCAACGCCCCCGCCCCAAAACCCCTCACCAGAGCCACAGCCCGGTCAAACGAAACATAAGAAACCGTTGCATCCTCTCTAGAAATGCCATCATTCACTGAGGAACCTTTCGGATACGAAAGGTGGTGAATCAGGCGAAACTTCCCGACCTCTTTCTTCGGGACAACCCCAAGGGGGGAAACCCGCAAATTACAAAAAGGGGGGGACCTAAAAGGTCCTTCAAAACGACCCAAAGAAACCTCCTTACCAATTTTTTCCCGCAGCACCTCAGGGTACTCCCTGGCCGATTTCAAGTTGTCAGGGTAGGAGGAAGAAACCTGACCCAAAATAAAAGGAATAAAGAAACCATAACGAAAACCCTCCAATAAAACCAAAGCGTCCTCCTTATTGGGGTACTGGTCTAACCACGGGCACATCATGTCCACGTTCACCGGGGTCCTTCCCTGCAGCAGCAGAGGGCGCCCGGCCGGTCTGCTTAGCAGCCCGCTGACACCTGACTGCGGCGTGGGACCCCCCGCAGGCAGAACACTCATGCTTGTATTTACACAAGCTGAGGAAACGACAATGTCCCTCGTTAAATAACCAGCAAGCCCCGGGTCGACGCACGGCCGCCGGCCCGGTGGCCCCGGATTGACCAGCGGCTCCCTGCTGAAAGGGCTGCGCCTTCTGCGCCATCATCAAACGCAACCATACGTCGGTCGCCTTAACACCCCAACCAACATCCGGCTGCAAAGACAAGCGGCGTCGAAATTCCTCGTCATAACGCCACCACGCAGAGCCCCCATGAGCCTTATAAGCACTATACACCGAGTCCATATAAATAAAAAGCTCGGAGCACCGCTCCGGATGCTTTTCACCCATAATACACCCCAAAACTGCAAACGCTTGTAACCAATTGCCCATGGTCTTCGCCACCTTCGGCCTAGTAGGAAAAGTTTTTTCCGACTGGGGCCTACGTTCCTTGTCAATCGTATGTTGGTCCGCAGACACTAGCGACCACAAATCAACATACTGGTTAGACCAAATTTTTTCCTTCACAGCATCATCAACATAAACACCTAAAGGACTAACACCACAAAAAACAGAATCTTTATATACCCCAACCCTAACCGGGGAGGCCTTACGGGCCGCCGCCGGAACCACACGTTCCGCCGGCTTGCTATTAACAAGACTAGACAAAACAGATTTAAGCGTAGACAACAAAGCAGCCTGACCCTCCCCCTGTCCCCATGCACCCGCAAAATCAAACTCACCGGTCGGCGCAGGAACAACAGGAGGTGGGACCGGATCCGTTGCAGGAACAGGAGCTGGATCAGCAACCGGCACAGGAGCTGGATCAGACACCGCACGGGGCCGACTGCCACCGCGGGAAGCCCGCCTCGGGGACCTTGAATGATGTCTCCGCCCCTCGCGCCTGCGAGAGCGACGCTCCCGACTCCCTGAGCGATACGAGCTGCGACCAGATGATGAAGGAGACCGCCACCGAGACGAGCGGGACCTACGGGAGCGCACTCTACTCCTAGACTCCCGGCGGGAACACCTGCGGTGATGTCTACAGGACCCAACAGATCTGCTCCAACCGGAGCGGCCAGATCCCCGTGAGGACGACCGCGACCGTCTTGGACGGGAACGGCCCTCTGACCTACTAAGTACTCGGTCACGCGGTGGCTGACTGACTTGCCGCATATTATCAATAAAAAGCAAAGGGGAACTAGCTGAGGCATCTAAAGGTGGCAGATCATCAGGTTGGGGCCCCAAATTATCACAAGCATCCTCATAAGGAGGATCAACGCTACTACACCCTAGGACAGGTGGCTGCTGAGGATCCCCAGGCAGTACAGGAGCACCCTGGGGTCTAATGGGAACACGGGCCGTGGCAATTGGGGTATCGGGTATTTCCTCAGCAGAGGAAGAGGCATGAGAGGGAGCAGGGGCACCAGCACCCATAACGGCTGGCAATGCAGGGGTTAACACCGGCCGGGAAACTACAGCAGGCTGCCCTGAATTACCTGAAACTGCCGGGACCTGCAGGGAAGCGCGCGAAGCAGTTGAAGAATTCCCCACAGCTTCCTGTGACACCTGACCCGGAAGGGGCGGAGCTACAGCCCGAGCTGCGGCCACAGCCGCACCAGGGGCCGAAACTACAGCTGAGGAGGCCATGCGGGCAGCAAAGCGCCCCCTCCTACTAGCAGAAGACCTAGGGGGACTCGGGCTCAGACGCGCCGGAGGGCGCGATGCACGGGCGGTTCGTCGCCCCCGTACAGCAGGACCTACCGGCCGAGATATACTACTAACCGCAGCAGCAGGAAGCCCTAGCCCAGCTAGCAGCTGAGATAAGGCGCCTGGATCAGCCAACACCCGCTCCCGGATAGCATTCCATACAGCCTCGTCAGCCATCTCCGGAGCAAGCTGACTTCTCAGGAGCGCTGGTGAGTACGAAAGGACTAACCAGGGGGTGGAGTGGACCTAAATATATCCTGGGCGTGCCTTAATTCCCCTCCTCTAACCCGGGAAAGCAGGGGGGAGGGGGAACTATCCTGGGCTCTGTATTAACCCCTACCGTCCCGTGCAGTCAGGGCCACCTATCCCTAAACGGGCAGGTAACCTACAATCTATAGATAGCTGTATATAGTGTGTACCGCCCAAAGGGTTAACCTACACTGTCCAGCAGTGTAAGTTAACTCTTCCCTTGCTGGGCTTGCGCATAGCGCACAGCTCAGCAAGGGGTTAAGTGAGCCAGCAATGTGTATACTGTAAACACATTGCAGGCTCACTGTAAGTTCTTGCTGGGCAGTAGATATACAATGTATACCTACGGCTCAGCGTCAGCTGTTCTCCCGGCTCTGTAGCCCTGAGAACAGCTGATCCCGACATTCACATCAGGAGG
Source organism: Hyla sarda (assembly GCF_029499605.1). Classification (NCBI taxonomy): domain Eukaryota; kingdom Metazoa; phylum Chordata; class Amphibia; order Anura; family Hylidae; genus Hyla; species Hyla sarda. The sequence goes on along the minus strand of NC_079191.1, from coordinate 164,737,772 downwards.
ATCGCAGGGGGTGTCAGGAGGAGTGACATCCCTGGGATCTGTCCCTTACTGCAGGTACTAATACTCCCAACATGGAGCACACTCTGCTCCATGCTGGGAGCTGTAGTACCTGCATTAATAGACATATGGCAGCGAGTGTAACCGCTGCGATCTCTCTATTAATACAGGTACTACAGTTCCCAGCATGGAGCAGAGTGTGCTCCATGTTGGGAGTATTAGTACTTGTAGTAAAGGAAAGATCACTGCAGGTATCACTCCTGACGCCCGCTGCGATCCTCCAGTATAATGTATGAATGCGGCGGCCGCTCTCCTATGGTCCCCTGCACGGCCGTATATATACACATATTCCTATTTCTCACAGAGAGCTGTGATTGGCTGGAACCATCTGGCCAATCACAGCTCTGCGGGAAATATGAATATGTGTACATATACGTGAGTGCAGGGGACCATAGAAGAGCGGCCGCCGCATCTATACATTATACAAGAGGATCGCAAGGGACGCCTGCGATCTGTCAATTAGTACAGGTAACTACTACTCCCATCATGGAAGAGTGTGTTCCATGCTGGGAGTAGTAGTACTACCTAAAAAAAAATTTTAAAAAAAGTGAAAAACAAGCACACACTACATTTTCATTATTGTCGGCTACATTTTTAGTGCTTTACCCGCTCACATAAATTGATCTCTGTTTAAAAATGAATAAACATTTCATAATAAAAATGATACATTTCATTAGATACAATTTTTTCCATCACCACTGTATCTTTTTTATTATGATTTTTTTATGATACCCTACGAAATTTTTATAAAAAAGGTATCTCCATAATTTTTTAGGATCGCTAAAGTCCAAAAAAAGAATAAAAAGATTTACCGAATGTACCCGAATACCGAATGTATCCGAAAAATCAAACTATCTATATCCTTTTTATTATATTTGTTATCAGAATGAATTATTCACGTTCGTTTACAGATAACGAATGCATTCGTTATTTACAGCATTATGGTTGGGAAATAACGAATGTATTCGTTACTTTGCTATTCGTATTATCGTGGCTATTCGGGAATGTTCAAAATATGTTTTCGTGCATTCGGTTCGGTCCGAATGCACGAAAACGGTAAAATTCGTTAATTTAGACATTCGTGCCGAACCGAATTGCACATGTCTACTAAACGCTTTCTCAGGGCACAAGGCAACAAGATCCGGCAAGGACAGGAAGGGGAAGTGGGTTTTTATATGTTTTGAACTGATTGGGCCAGGAACCAATTAGTGGTGCACTGGCCCTTTAAATTTCATAGAGCCGGCGCGCGCGCACCCTAGAGAGCGGGGCCGCGCGCACCGGGAGGGCAGTGAAGGAGGACGTGGTGCGTGAGAGACACGGGACGCGATCCGAGAGTGGGCACGTCCCGCACCTCAGATTGCGCCCCCTCCGAGAACATGGAAGCAGCGCTCGCGGTCAGCGGTGCTGACCGGAGCGCTGCATACAGAAGCACGCCGTGAGCGCTCCGGGGAAGCAGCGGGACCCGGAGCGCTCGGCGTGACAATGGGACTGTAAACTTTGCACCTGCTCATTGCACAATACACTTTGGGTGAGTCCTTTATGTTCTCAATGGGGACACGTGGTCTTTCTGAGCCACAAATTAAAAACAGATGTTTTCATAAAATATGCTATAGCATGGTTTGTGGCATCTGTAATTCCATACTAGTCAGCCACATATTTTTTCAGGCCTCTGCTCTATCCTTTTTGGTGCAGTCTAGATGGACCTGGTGTTTTCTTCTGCTATCAATCTTCTATCTATCTATCTATCTATCTATCTATATGTATATATATGTATATATATATATATATATATATATATATATATATATATGTGTGTGTGTGTGTGTGTGTGTGAAAGATGTTATATAGGTTAAATATAATAATTATTGTTAAGAAACTCATGTTTCTCTGTAATCATGACATTGCTGCTGCAATTCTAGACATGCTTGCTATGTGTCCTACGGAAGCAAAAAGAAATGAACCCTGTTACTGTAACTGAGCAAAGGGAGAGAAACTTTCCAATGCATAAATCATGTGATTGATGACAAGCAGGGAGCCGTCACTTTCAAGGTGACAAAAGAGTCTCTTCTCCGATTTATTTACCACGAGTGGCTGAGATCGGTGCCAACTCCTAGACTATCTATAATGAATTTATCTTAATTTATGAGTGGGGCTTAATCACCAATAAGATTATCATCATAATTACCAATACTAAATGTTCTCATTAGTCTTTTCAAAACTTACTTTCCTGTATATCAAGATTTACAGAGTATCATAGCAAAGGAAGGTTTTGACATTCTGGCTCCCGAGATGAACAGTAAGGCTAGGTTTTAACTTTTTTTTTTTTTTACAAAAACAACAATAAAAACGCCCATTCTGCCGCATGGCGCTTTTTTTGTGAAAAAACACTGCGGCCAGATGTTAGCTGCAAGTCAATAGTAAACTGCAAAATGCCAAATCCACTTGGCGTTTTTCAGTTTGGCGTTTTCATTTTATCCTTTTGGCGTTTTTGGGCACCTTGGCAGTTTTTAATAAAACGACCTCTTGTCGAGACTTTGGAGTTTTTTTGGGAAAATCTTGGCGTTTTTCTCCCATAGAAGTCCATGGGAGTGAAAAAACGCCAAGAAAAACGCCATGTGGATTTTAAATTTCGTGTTTTTTCAGGCGGTTTTTATTCTCTTTTGGACTATAGCGATCCAAAAAAAGTGTTGGAGATGCCTTTTTTATTAAAATTTAGTAGGGTACAGTTAAAACATAATAATAAAAAAGATACAAAAGTGATGTAAAAAATTGTATTTTGTATACGAAATGTATCTTTTTTATAACAACATTTTATTTCATTTTTAAACAGGGATCAATTTATGTGCGCGGGTAGGGCACAAAAAATGTAGCCGACAATAATAAAAATGTAGTGTGTGTGTGTTTCACTTTTTTTTTACATTTTTTAGGTAGTATTACTACTTCCAGCACACTGTTCCATGATAGGAGTAGTAGTTACCTGTACTAATTGACAGATTGCCAGGGTTCGTTGCGATCCTCATGTATAATGTATAGATGCGGCCGCTCTTCTATGGTCCCTGCACTGCCGTATATATACACATATTCATATTTCCCGCAGAGAGCTGTGATTGGTCAGATGGTTCCAGCCAATCACAACTCTGTGGGAAATAGGAATATATGTATATATACGGCAGTGCAGGGGACCATAGAAGAGCGTCCGCCGCATCCATACATTATACAGGAGGATCGCACTGGGTGTCAGGAGGAGTGACACTCGCTGCGATCTGTCTATTAATGCAGATACTACAGCTCCCAGCAGAGTGTGCTCCATGTTGGGAGCAGTAGTACCTGCAGTAAGGGACAGATCACAGCAGATGTCATTCCTCCTGACACCCGCTGCGATCCTCCTGATGTGAATGTCGGGATCAGCTGTTCTCAAGGCTACAGAGCCGGGAGATCAGCTGATGCTGAGCTGTAGATATACATCATATACCTACTGCCCAGCAAGAACTTACAGTGAGCCTGGAATATGTATACAGTATTCACATTGCTGGCTCACTTAACCCCTTGCTGAGCTGTGCGCTAAGCCAGCCCGGCAAGGAAAGAGTTAACTTACACTACTGGACAGTGTAGGTTAACCCTTTGGGAGCTTTACACTATATACACCTATCTATAGATCGCTGTATATAGTGCATACAGAAGATGGAGAAGTCCCCTTACCTCCGTCCAGTCCCCGCGGGTCCGTGTAGCTCCGCCCCTAGTGATGCCCCTACAGACGAGATCCAGGCTAGTAAGTCTGAAGCTCTGTTCACATTGTCCGTATTGGATAATGTGAACAGACCCTTCTGCCAGTGTCTACCCAGACAGGGAGACTCCAGCTGTTGCTAAACTACAACTCCCAGCATGCCCAGACAGCCAAAGGCTGTCTAGGCATGCTGGGAGCTGTAGTTTTGCACCAATTGGAGGCTCACTGTTTAGGTAGACATTGCATTATGGGCGCTCTCCCCTGCAGAGAGTGCAAAAAATGTCCTAACCCATTTTTTTTTGTGTTTTTTTTTTTTTTTTCTTTCTTCTCATTTCAGATACGTGTATGCAGAGGATTACGACAGATTCGATGGATTACCACGCATGAACTGGATTTTTTATATTTTAATAAAATGGTTAATGAGGGCTGTGGGGGAGTGTTTTTTTAAAATAAAATAATTTTTCCAATGTGTTGTGTTTTCTTTTTTATTGAATAGTCAGGCTTAGTTATGGAGGCTGTCTAATAGACGGAATCCATTACTAAGTCGGGGCTTAGCGTTAGGCCCAAAAACAGCTAGCGCTAACCCCCAATTATTACCCTGGTACCCACCGCCACAGGGGTGCCGGGAAGAGCCGGTACCAACAGGCCCGGAGCGTCAAAACTGGCGCTCCTGGGCCTAGGCGGTAACAGGCTGGCGTTATTTAGGGTGGGGAGGGCCACTAACAATGGCCCTCGCCCACCCTGGTAACGTCAGGCTGTTGCTGCTTGGTTGGTATCAGGCTGATACTGAAAATAGGGGGAACTCTATGCATTTTTTTTATTATTATTATTTATGAAAAAAAATCGCATAGGGTTCCCTGTATATTCAGTATCAGTCAGATACCAACAAAGCAGCAACAGCCTGGAAACCTAGCATAAGTTTTTTTTTTTTCTTGCAGTTTTTGGAATACTGCCATTGTAGTTTTTCAGCCAAAGTCAGAAGTGGATCCATATGGGAGGAGAAGTGTAAGTCTTTCCTTTATATGTCCTATTCCTTTTGAATACACTTCTGGCTTTGGCTCAAAGTTTTCCAAAAACTGCCAGAAAAAAAAGTGGAAACTTAGCCTAAAAGTGATGTTATATTTATTCTGTAGGTTGGTACTTTTATTGGAGATGACAGGATAATGTTACCATACTGAATAAAACCACTATACGGCTAAGTTTCCACTTGTTTTAAGGAAAAGGACATATAAAGGAAGGACTTACACTTCTCCCTTTTGGATCCACTTCTGACTTTGGCTCAAAAACTGCAGTGGCAGTATTCCAAAAACTGCCAGAAAAAAACCAAGTGGAAACTTACGGGTATGTCTGGTTAAAGTTACTTTACATATTAGTGAGTATGTATGACTAGAAATCTCTAATATATTGCTATTAATACAGTGTCTTGTTAGCTAATCTGAACACAGAGCAATAAGGGAAGCAACATTTCTCATAGGCTTTCCTTCCAAATTGTCCACTGGAAACTTCAGGCAGGAACTTTACCAGTTATCTTCCTCTATTTTTTTATTACTTCGACTGACAACAAACACAATTTTTACTAACTACAAATCACTGTTCTTTAAATGTGTATTCATTGGTGGTATTCAGCTTGTTCTCTCTGGTTCTCCCAAAACAGTTAAAATAACAGCCAGCTTGGAGACGAGAGGGGAAGAGTATGCATGATTAGGTTTCCCTGAATTCAAGCATATCCACATCCTTGTGCATACAATTGAATGACTATGCACTAGAGTACTAAGCACTCTGCCCTACATAAATGGATCACCTGCATTTTAAAGGCCAGGCTGGCTTAAAGAGACCAGACCTGTATCTCTACATGACACTGTGGGAAAAGAAACAGATGAGTATCTATTACTTTGAAACAGCCACTGTCTTTTTGAGGGGACATGATGATCAGTGTTATTATTAATACCAGGGAGCATGGTGTATGCATTTTTTCATGCAGTCATCCTTTTTTCCTCTGTTCCTATTTTATATAGCTCACGAGCTGACCCCGAGCTGCTGGGACCTGTGTCTAATGCCACACATCACCGATTGCGTTGATGCCCGGCATTAACCTCTTAGTTGATCGTGGCATCTAAAATAATATAAAAAATGTTCCCGGCAGCCTAGCGGAGTTTATTGGGACCTCCCTTAGATTATATAGGAGGACTTTTGAGGGGTTCTATAGGTCACCTCCAAGTCACCTGGTCACTGGCACCTTCCTTGGTTACATATCTTAACAACAGGACTTAAATGTAAATACATCTAAATAAAATACATTAACCATTTGTAGGAAAATTCACATAACCAGAGTCCTGAGGAGTGTGGGGTCAGGGCACCAGGACTGAATCCACCTGAAAAGACCATAGATTGTACAGAAGGCTCACTTCTGTACTAGGCCACCACAAACTCCCTCTCTTAAATAAAGCAGTCCTCAGCAACATGTCTTTGAAGGAGGGTGAAAGACTAGGCCACTGGCCCAGACAATGGTATACACTGGCCCAATCAGTGGAGCATTTATAGTGAATGGGCTGCACAGGGCTGGTGAACTGGGGAAGAGCCCGTGTCGCATTTTGCCCAACGTCCATACATGCTCAACAATGGGGTGTTGAAACCGGGGTACGATAAATAACATTTTGATGAATGTTCTTTGACTTTGTAACTGCTTGGTGGTTGGTGATTTTGGATCGGGCTGCCTGAGGCTCTCTACCCTGATGCCTGTGCTAATGGGGCCCTTCAGCTTAAAGGGGTACTCCGGTGAAAACCTTTTTTCTTTTAAATCAACTGTTGGCAGAAAGTAAAACATATTTGTAAATTACTTCTATTAAAAAAAATCTTAATCCTTCCAGTACTTATTAGCTGCTGAATGCTACAGAGGAAATTCCTTTCTTTTTGGAACACTGATGACATCACGAGCACAGTGCTCTCTGCTGACATCTCTGTCCATTTTAGCAACCATGCATAGCAGATGCATAGCAGATGCATAGCAGATGTATGCTAAGGGCAGCATGGTGGCTCAGTGGTTAGCACTGCTGCCTTGCAGTGCTGGGGACTTGTGTTCAAATCCCACTAAGGACAACAATAAATAAAGCATTATTATTATTATTATAATAACATCAGCAGAGAGAACTGTGCTCGTGATGTCATCAGAGAGCATTCCAAAAAGAAAAGAATTTCCTCTGTAGTATTCAGCAGCTAATAAGTACAGGAAGGATTAAGATTTTTTAATAGAAGTAATTTACAAATATGTTTAACTTTCTGCCACCAGTTGATTTAAAAGAAAAAAGGTTTTCACCAGAGTACCCCTTTAAGCTACTTCTCCCCATAACATTTGATAAGCAGTTATTTACCTTTTTACAGCAGATTACAACATTACCTATATACACAACAGCTCTGCCACTTTTATGTGGCATGTGCTACTTACGACCTTCAGGAGACATCCGATCTTTAGGCAATTGCCCGTGTCATCCCATCATCAAGTAGAAATGGGTATAGTTGGTGGAACAGTGAAACATATTGTTGTAAATCTCCAGCAACTCAGGTAGTAAACGGGACCATTCTTTTTGTCGTGACATGGAGGCTGCTCGCAGCATATTGATGAAGATTTGATTGAGTTCTTGAAATAGTTGGGTCTCAAAGGCCATTCCACAGTCAGTTAAGACAGACTCAGGAGAGCAAGGGTTTGCACCCACTTAGAGTAGAACATCTGGGCCACCGTATTGGCTGTGTGATCTTTGATGGGGACAACGACAACCCACTTGGAGTAGTGATCCACCATGGTGAGAGCATAGGTATACCTGGACCCTGTTGGAGACAATCACACATGGTCTAGCGTGACCAGCTGGTTGGGTCTGTCCATCTGGCAGTGGAGAGATGCTCTTTCATCCTTGCGCACATTCTTGGTGACATTGCAGACAGAACATTTACTGCACCATTTTTCAATGTCACTCCGCATTCCAATCCAGTAGAATCTTCGCCGGGCAGTGGCTTCTGTCTTGTGGTCTCCAAAGTGTCTCGACTGGTCATGATATGCGTTAAGGACCATCGCCTTGTCTCTTCAGGGAACTAGAATCTGATGAAGTCTCAACAGAGACCGGATCCAAAGAATTTCAGTTCAACAGTCCTTTGTGCAGAATCAGACGCTTCCTCTGTCGCCACAGATGCTTCAACTTATAGTCATAATGGGCCCAGCATAGACAGGTTGGTATCTTTTTCGCCAGAAGGTAGTCCAACAGATCCCCCATAACTTGACTTTCATCTTGGAGTGTCTTCCAGGTATACAGGTCTTTTTTAATCTTTGTGGACCTGGGTTCACCATCCACAAGGGTTCACCGTTGGTAAAATGGGGGCATCTCCACGTCTTCCCACTTGTCTTGAACAGGTGGCTCTTTGGTAGGGGTCATTCTAGACAGTACATCGGCATTGACATTTGACTTGCCCCTTCTGTACTTGATAGTGAAGCTTTAATTAGCTACTCTTGAAGCCCATCGCTGTTCAAGGGTACCCAATTTGGGCCAATGGGTTATTATCTGTATGCACAAAGTACTGGTTCCGCTCACCACCTGTTAGGGAACATGCATCAGCTGAGCACGGACGTGCCGGTCCCGCCCTCGGCCAAGTACAAATTGTGAACAAAGAAGTCGTCCAGCTCCCGGGATGCAATAAAAGAAGTATTCTTTATTAATCCAGCAGATAGGATAGACACATAGAAGCAGAAGCGTCTGACGCGTTTCGCACAGAACGTGCTTATTCGTAGACTGGCTTCTCAACTTAACACACAGTTTAAAATACAAGTAAAAAGAGTCACATGACCCGTTACATCATTGGTTCGGTACAAGGCATTACAAAAAACCTGGATAGTGGTTGAGTGGTCGATGGTCTCCGTGTCTCAATGGGTGGCTACCTGAAATCCATATACATTGCTTTCCATGTGACTTGATAATCCAGTGTACAGGTTACTGGACACGGCAAAATCATGAATCATGAATTGCATGAATTACTCAAGAGCATTATTGATTTAAAGCATATATAAAACAATTGTACTGGGAGATATATGATATATTGCACATTAATTTCCTTTAAGTGTTGCTATGGGTAACCACCCAAAGACTTCAGAGACGACCTTCGCTTCTCCACTTTACAGAATATATAAATTCTTCCTGATTTATCTAGAGGATGAATAAATAGAGAAAAGAAGAAAGATGGAGATTACAAGACTGTTGGAGTACATATTGTGAGTTGTGAACAATATAAACCATAACGAACAATGGAAACAAGGATATAAAATAACATAATCATTATTGTATACTCTAAGAAATAAAGAGGCGACAGTAATTTTTTCATGGTAAATGAATAGTTTCATAACCCATAAAGGCTATGAACACGTGACTACTAAGTCTAGCCTCTTATTAAGTCCCTTTGGCTGTCTGGTTTCCAATAGGAACATCCAATATGTTTCCCTATTATGCAGTTTTCTTATGAGGTCTCCACCCCTAGGACCTAATCGGACCTTCTCCATGCCTGTAACTTTCAAATGTTTGTGGTCCCCGGCATGGGTGTCCCTGAAGTGCCTAGTTAGCATGGATACACCAACTGAATTATTACCTATGTCTGAGACATGCTTCCTGAACCTAGTTTTTAGGGAGTTAGATGTACAACCCACATATTGTACACAGCATGCCACACAGGTGGCCACATACACCACATATTTGGAGTTACAATTTATGTAATCTTTTATTTTGTGGGTGGCTCCTGTGTGGCATGAGGTGACTTCTTTGGACACTTGCATGTATCCACAGGTAAGGCATCTATTATGGCCACACCTCCAATTTCCAGCTTCATGTAACCAAGTACGGTTTAATGTAGGCGTACTCTGAAAAAGACTGGGGGATATAGTGGATCCTATCGTTGGTCCTCTTCTAGACACTGTGGATATGCCTCCTGCAACAATTTCTCTCAGGATGTTATCTGTTTCAAGTATTGGTATATATTTTAAGATAATTTGTCTGATTTTGTTGAATTGTACACTATATGGTGTGATGAAGAACGTTTTTTTGTTCCTTTTTATGTTTTCCTTTCCTCTTTTAATTTTCTCTTTATTGATCATGGTAACTGAATCTGCACTGCTGCTTGTATTCGTTTGTAGTGTGGGTGGATCTATTGGTTGGTCAATCTGTCTTCTAGAGTACCTTAATAGGTCCCCCCTGTCTATAGCATCCATTTTCGCCCTAGCTGTTTTCAATACTGTGTCTGAGTACCCCCTATTTTTAAACCTACATGTTAGCTCTTCCGTTGCAGTATGCAGTGCAGTCGGATTGGTACAATTTCTTTTAATGCGGCACATCTCACCAAAGGGTATGTTATCTAGCACATGTCTAGGGTGGCATGATGTAGCCGCCAAAACAGAGTTGGTGGCCGTCTCTTTCCTGTAAGGAAAGATGTCGATAGCCTCTGCATTGCCTGAGACCCTAATATCTAGGAAGTTGGCCTCTATTCCTCCAAAATGATAGGTAAAGCCCAAATTCAGGTTATTGTTTGTGATGTACTGGATGAAATCCTGGAAACGGTTTTCTGTGTTTTCCCATATAATCAAAAGATCGTCGATAAATCGACCGATCCATTTGATGTCCTCCTTAAAGGGGTTGTCCGCATTAAAAATGTACATTTGCTCCCAATGGAACATATAAATGTTAGCGAACGAGGGTGAGTATTTGGCCCCCATTGATGCTCCCCTGGTCTGAAGGAAGAACTCATTGTCAAACATGAAAAAATTATGTTGTAAAAGAAAATCCGTGGCTATAACGAGGAATTCCTTCAGACCAGGGGAGTAGTTGCTAAATCTGTCCAAATGTATTGACAGGGCTTCTAAACCCTTATCCCATGGAATTGAAGGATACAATCCTATGACATCACAGGTTACCCATGAATATGTGCTTTCCCATTTGATTTTACTGAGGATATTGATAGTGTGTTTCGTGTCTTGTAGGAAAGTTGGTGTAATGGTAGTCAGTGGTTGTAAATGATGGTCCACCCACTCCCCCAGTCTCTCCACGAGGGACCCAATGCCAGCCACAATGGGCCTAAGGGGAGGTGGAAAGAGCCCCTTGTGGAGTTTGGGGAGTGAGTGGAATACTGGGATAACTGGACTAGTAACAAATAAAGATTCCTCTAACTTTTTGTCTATGGCCCCTAATTCCACTCCCTCTTTTAGTACCTTTGGGTGGTTACCCATAGCAACACTTAAAGGAAATTAATGTGCAATATATCATATATCTCCCAGTACGATTGTTTTATATATGCTTTAAATCAATAATGCTCTTGAGTAATTCATGCAATTCATGATTCATGATTTTGCCGTGTCCAGTAACCTGTACACTGGATTATCAAGTCACACGGAAAGCAATGTATATGGATTTCAGGTAGCCACCCATTGAGACACGGAGACCATCGACCACTCATCCACTATCCAGGTTTTTTGTAATGCCTTGTACCGAACCAATGATGTAACGGGTCATGTGACTCTTTTTACTTGTATTTTAAACTGTGTGTTAAGTTGAGAAGCCAGTCTACGAATAAGCACGTTCTGTGCGAAACGCGTCGGACGCTTCTGCTTCTATGTGTCTATCCTATCTGCTGGATTAATAAAGAATACTTCTTTTATTGCATCCCGGGAGCTGGACGACTTCTCTGTTCCCAATGGGTTATTATCCTTTTAAACAGTAAATGGCATGGCAGCCAAACAATCCTAGAATTTTTCTGTCATAGCCCATACCAGGGAAAGAAGTTCCAGTTTGAATGAACTGTAATTGGCATCATTCTTTTCTGCTCCTCGCAGATTACGACTGGCGTAGGCAATCACTCTCTCTTGTCCATCCTGAACTTGGGGCAGGACAGCTCCCAGACCTTCAAAACTGTCATCAGTATATAGCCGGAACGGTTGACTGTAGTCTCGATACACCAAGATGGATGGTTCTGTCAGCAGACGCTTGAGAGCTCGTAATTTGGTCTCTTGCTCTTAGGCCCATTTGATAGATAGTCTTCCACTGTAATTCTCCTTTGCTGTACCCCATAGGAGAGCTGTGAGGGGTTCTGGAATTTGGGCGAAGTGTGGAATGAAACGGCGGTAGTAGCCGGTGAATCAAAGGAAGCTTCTGACATCCTTCACTGTGCGCGGTGTAGGCCAGTTCTTGACAGCATCCACTTTTTCAGGATTTGGCTGAACTCCCTCTGCACTGAGGTAGTGGACTTGGGGTTTGAGCAAGTAACACTTTGATGGTTTGATCTTAAGCCCATGTTTATCAGGACTTGAAAGACGTCTGACAGTTGACTGAGGTGTTCCTGGTAAGACTTAGAGTACACGATGACATTGTCCAGGTATAACAAGACACTTTGGAAATTCAGATGTCCCAGGCACATTTTCATCAGACGCTGGAACGTAGCAGGGCCATTGCACAGCCCAAACGGCATACTTTTGAATTCAAACAATCCCATGGGTGTCACAAAGGCGGTCACATCCCGATCATCTGAAGCCATGGGCACCTTCCAGAACCTGCTGGTTAAGTCCAGGGTGGAGATGTAAGCAGCAGACCCAAGGGTCGTAAGGGACTCCTCAATTCTTGGCAGAGGATAAGCGTCCTTATGTGTGACATTGTTCAGTTTCCTGTAGTCAAAACAGAAGCGGATAGTTCCATTTTTCTTCTTGACTAGGATGAGGGGCGCTGCCCAGGGACTCTGCCTTTCTTGAATGATGTCCGTCTCCTTCATGTCAGCTAGCATCTTTTTTGACAATCTGATATATGCCAGGCACGACCGGTCAGTGCCTCTCTTTGATAGGCAGGCTGTTGCCCGTGAGGATACGGTGCTGGATCATTTACATTTTTCCGAAGTCTGTGAGGTGTTTGCTGAAAGCTTCATGGTACCTCTTGGCGACATTGATGACTCCATTAACCTGGTCCTGGGGGGTTGTAGCATCCCCAACCTGGAGTTGCGCCCACCAGGGCTCTGGGGGATTACTACTGGATCCACCAGTGACTTGACCACTTGCTGTCGGGCCACTAAACGTTCAGTCACAATGTCTTTCGATTCTAGGAGATACAACTTAGCCATTGGAATATACTTGGGTAAAACAGTAGCAGAATCAAACAGGTTCACTAACTGTACTGGGACTCTTCCGTTTGAGACGGTGATAAGACTTCTCACAGCTCGGACTAATGGATAATCTTCTAGCTGCATATATTCCAACAGGGCCCGATAATCCCAATTCTTGACTCCGGGACGTGCACTGTACCATATGATGGTTTCAGTGTTGGGTTGTAAGGTCACTGACCTGATATCTTGTACTCGTACTCTGCAGATCTCGACCTTGCTTGTTGGCAAACTTCTATTCCACTTGTAGAACTTTCAGGTGGTGCTGCACAGCCTGCTGGTCAGAAGGGGGCATATGGGGAAAAGAGGCATACAAGGCATCTAGAATCTCAGTAAAACAATTCCTCATAATGTTCATTCCCACTATAAATTCAGTAGACCCCTTATCTATCACATTAGTTACAATCACTCCCTGTCCTGAAAGTACATGTTCACCCAATTGAATGGTTGGCTCCCAGTATCCATGTCTGGAGACTGGTTGCCCATTATCTGCAACTACTCAGAAATTAAAATCTTCAGGCTCCCATAATAGACTAGAATCCCAGTGCTGGTAGAAAACATGTTTAGATATGGTAGACACTTGTGACCCTGTGTATATTAACGCCTCTATAGGTACACCTTCTACAATAACTGTTACAAGGGGGCAGGAGGCGACATAAAGTGAGAGTCTTGATTTGCCTAATGTCCTGCCTAACACTCTGTAGATCCAAGACTGTGGTGGCTGGAAGAGTAGGTTGCACTGGGGCGGGAGCAGCGGATGGTTATGGTATAGGGCTGACAGTCGCTCCTAGTGGTTCTTGAGCGGGTGTAAGCTGCGTACAGATTTCCTCTAACTCAATCCCAGGCTCAATTGGATAGCCAGTCTTTTAAAAGCAGGAAATGACATGTTGGGATTTTGGACTTCGAACATTTTTAATTGGGCCTTGTCCCACTTACTATAAGCTCCATCAATAAATCTGTCTGTGGTAGCCCTTGGGGGGTGTTGGTAGTGGGGTTATTGTTTCGGTAGATGAGGGGTTAATGTTAACCCTATAGTTTGTGACGCCAGGCTGAGGGCTAGTATGCTGAGGTAATTCTCCGGCCTATCGCCGCCCTTCCCAGAAACGACAGGTGCATGTAATCAAATGACTGGAGGTCCACAATGTACTTGAACTTGAACTTGGGTAACTTTACTTAAGTGCTTGTGGTACATCCAATGAACAATGACAGTCTCAGGAATACAGTCTTTATATAGCTCAATGACTGACAATTGTTGCGGACCTTGAAATAAATTAAAGTCTCTGGATTTAGGGTAATTATTGCAGATCCGTCCGGATTTAGGGGATAGATAAGGTCCGGTGATCTTGCAGAGTTCGTGGGGATTGATACACTCAGAATTTAGAAGTTATCGGCCGTCGCCGCAAGGTTCAGGCCTAGACTCACAGATCTCAGCAGCGCAGATGCTTACTGCTTGCTTGCATAGGAACAAGAGAGCGAGAACATGGCCGCCAATCCCTTATATTGGCAGGGGGCAGGGCTAATCCAATTGGTCCAAACATCTGTCACTCACTGTTACAATGAGTGATGGGATTGACTACGTCACAAGGACCTCCAAAGGTCTTCAAGCAGAAATACCATAGAGTTCACCTAACCACGTGACCCGCAGGTCCTGCTACGCTATAGTCAGGTAATTAACTATTTATAGGGCATTTATATAATATTTACATGCTTCCTAAGTAAGTTATTGGAGCAAAAGCTATCTGGATGAGAGGTGACTAGGGGTGAACTAGACAATGGGGACCCCAACGTCCTAGGGACTCTGGCTAAGGGGACCCACACACGCAGGTACCGGATAGGATACGGTACCAGGACACCACAAACCCCCTTACTTAAGATAAGTTGACCTCGACGTCTGTCCCCTAAGACAGAGGGACTAGGACTAGAACAGGATGATCTATAATTTTGCTATACATCCTAAGTAAACATTGAACACATTTACATTCTCTGATACTCTTACTAGTATCTGGACTAGACAATAGAAATCCATCTAAACATTGGTGCTATCTAGACATAAATGCTATCTAGACATTAACAAAGCTATCTATCCTTTAGTTTCTAGCTTCTTAGACATTTTCATGAAGCTTACTATACATTCTAAGCTTACTAGACAATTAGGCAGCTATCTGACATATAGTTGCTAGCTCCTAAGATATTTTTATTAGCTCTCTACACATTCTTGGAGGCTAAACTGAACATTAATATAACTCTCTATACATGAGACTATCTAGACATTAGTTCAGCTCTATATACCTTTAGCGTCAAGCTGACTAGACAATTTTATTATTATCTCACACACTTTATTTCTTTGCCAACAATTAGTTACCTGTAAGTACACATAAGGTTATACTGGCTAGCCGGAAGCTAGGTCACAGTAAGAGTGGCTACTAGGGTCTATCGGCTACACGCTACTTATCCCTAGAGCACTTTCAAAACAACCTAACTAGGTTATTCTTAGAATTACGTGTTTAATTCTATATTAGCAAGAGCACCTACTGGCCAGGCAGAGCATCTCACACACGCAATGAAGGAGAAGAAGAAGTGTACCTAACAGTGGCAGTAATTGGGTATCAATATGCTACAATTCCTAAGTGTTTTCTTAAGTGAGATATTTGTTTCGATGTATGTGTGGTGTCCCCATAGCCAGAGTCCCTAGGACGTAGGGATCCTTGTGATGTAGTTTAGCCCTTGTCGCCTCTATTCCAGCTCATAGACCAGTAATTTATTTAAGAATAATGTAAATAGGGTAATATATATGTAAATAAATGGTTAATTACATTTTCCATAGCGTTGCAGGACCTGCGGGTCACGTGACTAGGTAAACTCTATGGTATTCTGCTTAAGGACCTTTAGAGGAGCTGTGACGTAAGCAATCCCATTACTCTCTGTAATGGTGAATGGCAGATGTTCGGACCAATCAGTCCCATTTAAGGGAGCGGCGGCCATGTTTTTGCTCTCTTGTTCCTGGGCTGTCAAACGAGAAGGACCTGTACAGCAACTAACGCAGTGAGTTAGGACCAAGCCTTGCGGCAACGGCTGAATCATTCAAAATATAGAGTGTATCAATTCCCAGACACTCTGTAGCATCACAGGATCTAATAATTCCCCTAAATCCGGACAGATCTGCAAATATCTACCCTAAATTCAGAGACTGTATAAATAGCTCAAGGTCCGCAACAATTGTCAGTCACTAAGCAACATAAGGACTCTTTATATGAGACTGTTACTGTGCCTTGGATGTATCGCAAGCACTTAAGTAAAGTTGTTCAAGTTCAAGTCCAATCTCCTTGTGGACCTTCAGTCATTTCATGCGCCTATTGTTACTGGGAAGGGCGACGATAGGCCGGAGCATTGCCTCAGCATTCCAGCCCACAGTCTGGCGTCACGAACTATAGGGTTAACATTAAGCCCTCATATACCGATACCATACCACCACTACCATACACCCCCCAAGGGCTACCACATATATACTAGAGAAACTTGAGGTAGTACATTTAAGTTAGTAATCTAGAGTACTATGTGTACAAGTACTATTTTAAGGGGCAATGTTCCTTATTGTTTTTATTGAGACAGGTGCTAGCGATGGCCGACAGCAATAGTATTACTCTCGGAGGAGCCGAGGTGCCCCCTGTTGAGTTACCTACTAAACACCTTTAGCATTTTATACATTTATATGTACAAGAATTAGTTATGTTTTTAGTGTTGAGTGTACACGTGCAGTACGTCGATATTTTCTGTGTACAGCTCTAACTTACTTTTTATGTACATAGACATTAGACTATTTTCCTATGTACAACCTTAACTTGCTACTTATGTACACAGACACAAGGATACCTTACTGTGTACAGAACCATATACATATTTGCTATACATTTATCAACACTCCAACATGTTTCAGGTGCATTCACCCGATAAGTGCAACATTTAGCATAAGAGTTCTTATGAAGCTGCTGATATATACATAAAGCAGACGTGTAAGGATCAGCAGTCCACCTACACTAGGAGTCCAAAGAAAATATACAAATTGGCGTGTAAGGATCAGCAGTCCACCTACACTAGGAGTTCATAGGAAGGGAAAGGTAAACACGCCTTACCACAAATCAGCCGGTTACAGCCCTTAATGAATCTCCTACAGGCTAGGAGTCTCTTGACTTAATAGTCAGGCACAAGCTTAGTGGTTACGTTGCTGAACTTTGAACTGGAACAAAACTTAGCACAGTCCTGCTAGGCACAATTCTTGAACTTGGTTACTGTAAGACAAAAATGGTAAGACAGAAAAACAATATGACATTACTTTAGAGTCTCTTTAGAAGATGTTCTTCTTTACTCTTGTAGTGCCTCTCTTGGTTCCTCTATATCTGCCAACGTCAGGGGCAGGATTAGACTTAAAGGAAAACTGTCACATGTTTTGTCTCGCACTATCCACAGGTACCTGTGGATAGTGCGGGAGATGCTGAACAATTTGAGTCCTACCTTGCCCGGATCCGCTGCGCCGTTTGCCTGTTACAGGTCTTTTTCTGTGTATTAAAATTAGCACTTAACTGGCAAAGCAGTTCTGCGGATGCACACCGGTCTCTGAGGAGCAGGAGCGAATTCAGGGGCCTTGAGCTTCTGCATTGCTGCCTATGTAGCCAGAACAGTGGGACCCCCCCTCAAGGGGCATTACATGGGGTACACTAAATAACTAAAATGGGGTACAGTGGGACATAAAAAAAATAAAACAGGTTATGTTCCCAGAATGATGACCCAGAGCATAGACAAAACTAAAAAATATGCCCACCTCAAAACCTATGCTCTGAATCATCATTCTGGGAATGTGATATGTGTGTCCGTCCCTAACCTGTTGCCTCAAATGCGCACCCCGCTCAGGTGGAGAGAGAGCGCTGTGCATTTGAGGCAACATAAAAATTCCTGATGATTGTGACTCAGTGAACCATGACCCATTTTTGGAAAAAATACCCCCAGAGGTCTTCTCAGGTTTTTTTTTTTATTATTATTTTTTTTTTTTTTTATAAGAGTTTTTTTGTGCAATTTAGTGGTTTTATGGGGTTAAAATTTGGAATGTACTCTGGACTTGGTACATTAGGGTCAAATTATGGGAAATTAAAATGAAAAGGGAGAATTTAGAACTCCATGGATGTGTGATACTCCCTGAAGCTATTTTTTATGCAGAGGCCCGGATGATCGGGGCAAGTGTCACACTGAGTAGTGGTGTCCTTCCGTATCCCCCTCCTGTTACACACTCTGCATTTTTGCTGGGATTGTCCCTTCTTTCCAGTGTGGGGGACTTCACCTGGAAAGTGCTGGCCTGGGACGATCCTGGCACCTATAACTTCAGTTCCTTGTGAAGTCCGGCCTGCTCTTTCCCGGTCGCCAAAGATCAGGACCTTTAGGACTTCTTCTTGGAACTGGAGGTATGTCCCTGTGTTGCCAGCGTACTGGGACAGTACAAAAGAGTTACATGGCAACCTGTACAAAATAGACCGCAACTTTTTTGTACCATACCTGTGTTTTCCGCATGGCGTTATATGGCTTGAGGACTTGATCAGAGAGATCAACTCCCCCCATATACCGATTGTAGTCCAGAATGCAATCAGGCTTGAGGACCGGTGTTGTGGTACCTTGCACAGGGACATGTGAGCTGCCATTACCATGAATTGTGGTCAGCATACAGACATCCCTCTAACCTTATACCTGACCATCAACAGGTTTTCATGGGTAAGGGCACGGGACTCAACATTGGGCATAGGTGTCTTAACAAAATTTAGAGGGAGGCCTCTCTGGTTCTTCCACAAGCAGACGTGGATCTGGCGGCAAGGGATGTGAACAGAGGGATGCTGGTATAAAAGTTGTCCACATAAAGGTGGTAACCCTTATCCAGCAATGGGTGCACAAGGTCCCAAAAATTTTCCTGCTAACACCCAGAGTCGGGGGACATTCTGGGGTTGTAATATGGGAATCTCGTCCCTCATATACTCTAAACTTGTAAGTGTACCCGGAGGTACTCTCACAAAGTTTGTAGAACTTCACGCCATACAGTGCCCGCTTGGAGGGAATATACTGGCGGAAGATGAGTCTCCCCTTAAAACTGATAAGAGACTCATCTATCGAGAGCTCCCTGAGGGGTACGTAGGCCTCCAAAAATTTGTCCTATTAAGGGGTCAAGGGGGAAAACGTTTTCAACTTTTTTTTACACTTTTTTAAACTTTTAACCCTACCTGTCCCTTTGCTGTATTCTGTCCCTGCTCTAACAAGGGGTCTTCTTCTCTGAGGGACTCCGATCTTCACAGAGGGGGGGGTCCCTTGCTCCTTCTCGCAGCTTCTCGTGCGGCAGGGTCCGAAATTCCCACGGGCATACAGGTAAGCCCTTGGTCCTTAAGTACCAGGGAGCGAAGGCGTACCAAAGTGGTTAAGTGCAACACTGCCGATTGAAGCCGGTGTTCTGAAAATAAATGTTCAGAATGCCAAGGGTGCCGGCCTGGAGATTACGGGGGGGCGGAGTGTCCCAGCGGCCAGACTCCTTGGGATCAGACATCTTATCCCCTTAGGATAGGGGATAAGATGTCTATTGGCGGAGTACCCCTTTAGGAACAAGTCTGTCTATACTCTAAAATAGGGACCAAAAGAAGTCCTGGGTTAGACCCAATCATTCCTAGTACTCCTAACCAATCAAGTACATGTCGTAGCGAAATTTATTCCACTGACACATTGAAGCAGCAACCTCTCCACACAGTGCCTACAGCCTGGAAGTTGTTTAACTCCTTTCCTCCACAGGACCTGGGTACATACTGGGAGGTGGGAACAGCATCAGAGCAAGATTGTGACATCATCATGCTCTGTACCGTGTGTCCCCCGACTGGAATCGTCAACTAGGGGCTGTTGCTTTGCTATTAACCCTTTAGATCCTGCGATCAAAGTTGATTGTGGGACCTAAAGAACATTTCTGTCTATAGGTTGCCCAAGCTAATCGAGACAGCCGAAGGCATGCTGGGAGTTGTAGTTGTGTAGTTATGTGCAGCCCATTTCTGAAGTTTTGTCCCTATCTCTGTACCCCTTAGTCTCTGCTCTTAAGCCATAAGCAGGATGTATCTGCGATGTTTTCAGCATATTGACTTGTTCCTCTCTCAAGGCTTCCTTGCAGTCTTTAGCAGATTTGACACTTGATTAATTCTTTCCCCAATGGAGTGACAAATATATTTCAAACCTTCATCCATCATTCCTGGTCCATTTCCTTTGGGTTTTAAGACCCTGACAAAGTGTCGCAGAGTTGTTAGTGCTTTGTATAGGAAACCTTCTGCAGGCCTACTTACACAGACCAAGTGTTGTAGTATTAGAGTAATATTGATGTAACCTGTAAGACACTGTACAATGTTTCCTAATAGGACAAATGCAGCCCCTGAACTTGATTCAATTTACTGTAATAAAACAACACAAAGCTTTATTGTTACTAAAGGGCAATTTTTACTTAGTCTAGAAAAGAAATTTACTTTAGCAAGAATCACTTCTACTTTATACCAAGAGGACCATACTGCATTATACCTTTCTGTAAGTATCTGTTGACCCTTTTACAAAGGTGATCTACTGGAAGACATGAAGCTGCAAGGCCTGGTTTGGTTTTGTAAGGAAGGTATTACTGACATTTCACATTGTTGTATCTTAAAGAGGTTGTTTGGATTAGAAAACTCATTTCCAAATACTGTACCTTAGTTAAAGGGAATCTGTCACATTAAAAATCCGTTCCAATCTACAGGTACCATGTTACAGAACAGGAGGAGCTGAACAGACTGATATATAGCTTTGTGGGAAATATTCCAGGATAACTTGTCATTTATTTATAAAAATCTTTGCTCATTCTGGGCTAAGTAGTCATGTGGGTGGTCCTACTCAGTGATTGACAGCTCTCTGTACATGCACACTTATACACAGGTATCCCATAGCGACTATAGGTGGCACTTACTGAATTACATTCTGGCACCTGGCCATTTTCTTTTCTTGTCAATGGCAATGTTTCTTATAACTGATTGAATATGGACTGGGATCTTACTTGGGCACCATTTAAAAATATTAGAGTACCATATTTATCATCTATATTAATTTCATTATTGTCAGCCACACATTCATTTAGTAAAAAAATCTATCTGGTAAATCGTTTTTTCCCATTTTTGCTGAATATTTCATGAAAAAATTAAGAACATAATTACAAAGTATAATTAGTCCCACAAAAACACATCCTTCACATGGGTATGTAGATGGAAAATTAAAAGTGTCATGGCTATTAAAAGCTGAGGAGGAAATTTAAATGGTCATTAAGGGGTTAAGCTGCACCTTAATCGCTTCTCGACCCATTATGCACACTTATTGCATGGGTTGGGTAAGGAAGTATGGCAAGGGCTCAGAAGTAGGGTCCGTACCATAAAATCGAATAATGACCAACTTCAGATATCAATAGCGATCGTGGCATTTAAACAGTTTTTGGCACTCATCCTTTGTTTCTAGTAATCTGGTTGCCAATTTTTGGGGCAGTCTGAGGCCTCTACTTTTGTAATGCATATCCAACACCACAAAAAAAAAAATGGAGTCATTCAAAAACTTATAGTAAAAAAATACAAGCTTTAGGGTACAATCGCACGAGCGGATTTTCATACTTCGCTGTGGATCCGCCGCTGAAGGACCCTCTGTATTCTGCCTTCACATGTGCCTGCTCGTAGCGGCAATACGCCGCTACGTGCAGACACACTGAAGCTATGTGCGAGTCGTCGCGCAGGCGGGGTGTCCTCGCACACATCGCGGCAGCTTTCCCTGCTCAATGAACTAGGCCAAGAGCTGCCGCGAAGTGCGAGTATACTGCGCATGCGCGTGGTGACTCGCACATCGCACTGTGTCTGCCCGAGCAGGCACATGTAAAGGCAGAATACAGAGGGTCCTTCAGCGGCAGATCTACTACGTAAAATATGCTGCAAATTCGCTTGTGTGAACGTACCCTTATAAACATATAATTCATGGTGTCATTCAAGTGTCACATATATAGTCCCTACAAGAGTTTCATAGGATTCACACAAAAATATATATCTCAAAAGTTAGTACAGTCCAATTAACACAACAATTACATGGAATTCCAGCTACAACAATATAAAAGTACTATACTTAGCCATACAGAGGGATAACTGGGCACTGAGACACTGGAGCAACACCACCCAACCCTGCATTTCATATGCATTATATCAATCCATATAAGCAATCAAATGATTGCTTATAAAAGACCCCTAAGGGAGCTTCAAAATTTAAAAATATATATTTCTTTGAAAATTATAACTTAAAAGATAACCTCCCTTTTCCCACTTTCAAACACAATGAAACATATTTGGTATTGCTATGTGCAAAAATGGTTCAAACAAATATATAATCACATTCCTGATCCTACACAATGAACGCTGTAAATGGAAAAAAAAAAAGTACACTACAACTTGTCTTGCAAACTCTGCCAGCAGAAAAATAAAAACATTATGGGCGTTAGAAGTTGAGGAAGGAGAAAATGTGAGACAAAATTCAAAATTCAGGCCTAGGGAAAGGATTTAAAGGGTATTTTAATAAGACTACTTCTTATACATACCTTACTAGGCTTTGAGTCACGACTTCTTACATGGTCAGCCACTGAAATTACATGCAGAGAAACAGTATGACAATGATCTGCAATATTACCTGTTAGTCAAGGCGATCAGAAGATGGTCTCACATCAATCATATAATCGCCTGGCCAGCTTTACTTGAAAAAAGGGGGTTATTAGGATGAGTCAATTTCACTAGGGTCTATGTACACAAATTTTGAGATTCTAAGGGTAGAGGGGCCAAGGACTATGCAGACATTGCTGGTTCCCTTAGCCAGCTGACAATGTATTCTGCTGAAAGAATGAACATGTTTATTCTTTCAGATGATAAATTTAAGTGTCAAAAACACTACAGTTGAAGTTCAATAGTGTGCTCTGTACAACCGAATCCCATCAGCGGCAATGGGACTGCACCGAAATCTCCAACTGGAATTTTTCCACTCAGTGTGCATGGGTTAGAAAAGCCGAGATAAGTTCTTCAAAAAACAGCACCACACCTGTTCTTAGGTTGTGTGTGGTATTGCAGCTCAAGTAAAGTAAGCCAAGTTGTAATACTGCACTTCCGTTTGTGGTGGTGGTGCACGAGGTGGGAGCAAACCATTATATGGAATAGAAACCCATCACTCACCGGTAATGCTAAATCATGTAGATTTATTGATCCATTGTAGAAATAGTAACATGAAGGACACATTTCGGCATATTGCCTTTCTCAGCTCGCTGCCCACGCAGCGAGCTGAGGAAGGCAATATGCCGAAACGCGTCCTTCATGTTTCTATTTCTGCTATGGATCAACAAATCTACATGATTTAGCATTACGTTGAGTGATGGGTTTCTATTCCGTAATACCGCAGATGACCTGAGGACAAGTGTGGTGCTATTTTTTGTAGAAATAACCCCCCGGATAACCTCTTTATTTTCTCAGTCTTGTTCCTAGTGATCAGGTCTTGCTGTATCTACAGTTCCCTAACATACCAGCAGAGGTTCACCAGAGATTTGGCACTTCTTCCACACTTTAAAGGGGTACTCCCATGGAAAACTTTTTTTTTTTTAAATCAACTGGTGCCAAAAAGTTAAATGGATTTGTAAATCACTTCTATTATACAAATCTTAATCCTTCCAGTACTTTTTAGGGGCTATATACTAAAGAGAAATCCAAAAAAGAAATGCATTACCTCTGATGTCCTGACCACAGTGCTCTCTGCTGACCACTGCTGTCCATTTTAGGAACTGTCCAGAGCAGAAGAAAATCCCCATAGCAAACATATGCTGCTCTGGAAAGTTCCTAAAATGGACAGAGATGTCAGAAGAGAGCACTGTGGTCATGACATCAGAGGAAATGCATTTCTTTTTTGGATTTCTCTTTAGTATACAGCCCCTAAAAAGTACTGGAAGGATTAAGATTTTTTTAATAGAAGCGATTTACAAATCTGTTTAACTTTCTGGCACCAGTTGATTTAAAAAAAAAATAAAAAAAACGTTTTCCACGGGAGTACCCCTTTCATTACAAAGCATTTATTCTGCCTGGTAAGGTGATTTTGGCGATCAAGCGGTGAAGAATTATACCAGAGGTTTCCTATTCAGCTGCACTCTGCAGTGCGAGTTACGTACTTAAAGCATGCAGCAAAATGGATGGGCCGATCTGTGAATATATTTCAATTAGAAGAGGCACTTTCTGACCCATTTATTTCCGTTTAACTTTCATTCTGTCATTAGACGGACAATTTCTGTTAATGTGTGCAGATCTAGGTAGAGAAATCAGCATGCCTGCGCGGTGATACATGAGGAGAACATCGGGTCTATATACCATTTAACAGCTGTTGACTTATATTAATTAAATGCGGCAGAGCAGACTTTAGGAGAGAGATGCCGCACAGACAGAGGCAGCGGGCAGGGAATGTATCTTGAAAAATAAGAGAAATTTACCGGGACCTGATCTTTTTAGTTACCTTACTTCATAAGTGTCATACCCCTGGCTTTACTGCAGACAGTTACTGTAAAATTCCCTTTCAGACATTAAAATGCTGGATTATTATTAACATAAAAAAGAGCAGAATATTTGACTTTTAAACAGCAGCACAGACACTGAGGGCAGAACAAAAGTGCTAGTAACTTTTTATTGATTGGTTTTAGCATTTTTTTTTTGTTTTTATGACCACTGTACGGGAGGATAAAATGCTGAATTTTTAGGCGGGAAGGTAAAATTTTATGTCCTATTTCTGGCAGTTTTAACCAAACATGTATATACTATATGGCAACGTGTTATGCAGAATAGAATAGGTAATGTGTAATTATTACAGCTGTCGCTGGACATAATGAAAATACATTTTGCATAGAGTGTCCTAATGTTTGTGACCTTCAGCCTTCAAAGCTCTGGATTCTGCAATTCAACATGTAAACTCAGTGTTTAGTTTATTGTTCAACAAACTGGGGTTTCTCATCAATCTTAGATAAGGCTTGTTATCCAGGCTTATTCAGAATTAGGAAAACAGCTCATTTCTTCTAAAGACAACGCCACACTTGTCTTCAGGTTGTATGTGGTACTGCACATCATTTAAAGTGAATAAAGTCAAGTTGTGATACAACATTTAGGCTGCTTTCACACTATAAAAAAAAAACCTCCGTTAAACACGCCCATTATAAAAACCCTGGAAATCGGCCGTCCACCATTAACCCCTCAGATGCCATGATCAATACAGATCACGGCATCTGCAGCATCGCGGTCACTAAAATGGATGATCGGATCGCCTGCAGCACTGCCGCGATGATCCGATCATCCAGAACAGCAGACGGAGGTCCCCTCACCTGCCTCCGCTGCCTTCCACAGGTCTTCTGCAATGGTCTGCGATCGAGCAGACCAGAGCAGAAGATGACCGATAATATTGATCAGTGCTATGTGCTATGCATAGCACTGAACAGTATTAGCAATCAAATGATTGCTATAAATAGTCCCCTATGGGGACTATTAAAGTGTAAAAATAAAAGTAAAAAATAAAAGTAAAATAAATTTGAAAAAAAACCCTCCCCCAATAAAATTGTAAATTGTCACATTTTCCCTATTTCACCCCCAAAAAGTGTAAATTATTATTTTTTTTTTTAATATTAACGTTTTATTAAAAGTACAAAGTTCAAGTAAAGTGCAAAAACACCATCAATAAAAAGGCATCGTAAGAAACGCAGTTGTCGATAGGGTACACACATGATGCGTACCATCACTATATCAAGTCAGGTATTCAGTAACAAGACAGGATGTTGAATACATTAAAGTGAATAGTTAAAGACATGACAATTCAAACATCAACTAGTCAACTCAAGGTACATGGTCCGAGCTTCTATGCGATCAGGGTAGGTACAATCAACAACAATGTGGTTGGTGTAAGCAACATATGGGAAGAAGAGGAGATGAGGACAGAAAGAAGGAGGAAGAAGAGACAGGAAAGGGTTCCAAAGGGACAGAAGGGAATGGGAACGAGGAAGACTACTAGGTTCGTAAGAAAGAGGTTGTTAGACTTACCCAGCGGGTCAGGAGGGCTTCAGAACAACATGGCAAAGCAATGAGGCATGGTGGCTATTTGTGAAAAATGGGCTGTTTAGGTAGAGAGAGCACCGGAAACAGGGCATGCTGTAGGGCTTGGAGGACATATGTTTCCGAGTGAAAGATGCATGGACGTATAGTCCCTAGAGGATGTAAAATGTGTCCAAGGGTGCCAGACGGTGTTGTATTTGTCTATCTGATTTTTGGAGTCGGCTAGCAATTCTTCCATCCTGTGTAGATGGGAGGATTCTTGGAGCCAAGAGGTAATGGATGGGGGAAGTTGCGATTTCCAAAGTCTTGGAATTACCGTTCTGGCCGCAATCAACAGAAACGATATTAGTTTGGCCGTATGCTTGGGTATGTGAGCAGGAAGGATGGTGAGTAGGATGACTTCTGGCGTGGGGGGGAGCTGGGTCAATGTGATATGATGTATTATATCTATAACTTGAGTCCAGTATGTAGATAAGTGGGGGCAGGTCAGCCAAACATGAAGCATAGTGCAAAAAACACAAAAAAACAAAAAAATGTATATACATATTTGGTATCAACGCGTGCGTAAATATCCGAACTATTAAAATAAAATGTTAATGATACCGTAAGGTGAACGGTGCGAACGTAAAAAAAAAAAGTCCAAAATAGCTGCAAAATGAAGAAGTTAGAGGTCTTCAAAATAGGGGGATTTTAAACTTACTAATTTGGTTAAAAAGTTTTTCTTTTTTCTTTTTAATTACCCCACACAAATAGAATTTTTTTTTTTTTGGTTGTGCCATACATTTTATGGTAAAGTGAATGATGGCATTACAATGGAAAACTGGTCGCGCAATAAACAAGCCCTCATACTAGTCTGTGGATGAAAATATAAAAGAGTTATGAGTCCTTAAAGGGGTTATCCACCATAAGGTGATTTTAGTACGTTCCTGGCAGACAGTAATGGACATGCTTAGGAAGGATCTTCGCTTGTCTTGGGGCTAAATGGCTATGTTGTGAGATTACCATAACACTGTGGCTAGCTTTTTGTGAACTTGTATTTCCTGTTTGACTTTTCTTTTTTTGACTACAAATCCCACAATTCCATTTTCCTTCCGCCCACACATCAGCCACCCCACCCATTGAAACATAAATGAGCTGCATCCATTCAAAAGGCCTGTGGTTTTCAATCAGGGTGCCCACAGCTGTTGCATTAGTTGCAGTTGATCTCTCTCCCACCAAGTGATCCCTGTGTTTTACTGTAAAATAAAAAATATATAAAAAAGATGTAAAAGATGGATCCCAAAAGTTGTTATTGCTATGCTTTGGAATATCAGCATTAAAGGGGTATTTCAGGAAAAACTTTTTTTTTATATCAACTACCTTCAGAAAGTTAAACAGATTTGTAAATTACTTCTATTAAATAATCTTAATCCTTTCAATAATTATCTGCTGCTGAAGTTGAGTTGTTGTTTTCTGTCTGGCAACAGTGCTCTCTGCTGACATCTCTGCTTGTCTCGGGAACTGCACAGAGTAGAAGAGGTTTGCTATGGGGATTTGCTTCTAAACTGGGCAGTTCCCGGGACATGTGTCATCAGAGAGCACTTAGAAAAGAACAACTCAACTTCAGCAGCTCATAAGTACTGAAAGGATTAAGATTTTTAATAGAAGTAATTTACAAATCTGTTTAACTTTCTGGAGCCAGTTGATTTATAAAAAAAAAAGTTTTTCCCTGGATAACCCCTTTAACTCCTTCACGGTGAAGGACTTATATTGACGTCCTCCGCCGGCTCTCGCGATATGCCGCGGGGTCACGTGGTGACCCCGCGTCATATCGGGTCGGCCCTGGCGGCCATCAACGGCCAGGACCCGTGGCTAATACAGGACATCACCGATCGCGGTAATGCCCTGTATTAACCCTTCATGACCGCCGAGTCTGAAGCGAAAGTGAAACTATCCCGGCTGCTCAGTCGGGCTGTTCGGGACCGCCGCGGTGAAATTGCGGCATCCCGAACAGCTAACAGGACACCGGGAGGGACCTTACCTGCCTCCTCTGTGTCCGATCGGCGAGTGACTAAGATCCAGGCAGGAGCAGTCAAGCGCCGTTAACACTGATCACAGGCGTGTTAATACACGCCAGTGATCTGTGTAAAATATCAGTGTGTGTAATGTTATAGGCCCCTATGGGGGCTATAACATTGCAAAAAAAAAGTTTAAAAAAAAGTGTTAATAAAGGTCATTTAACCCCTTCCCTAACAAAAGTTTGAATCACCCCCCCCCCCCCCCTTTTCCCATTAAAAAAATAAAACAGTGTAAATAAAAATAAACATATGTGGTATCGCCGTGTGTGTAAATGTCCGAACTATAAAAATATATCATTAATTAAACCGCACGGTCAATGGCGTACATGTAAAAAAAATTCAAAGTGCAAAAAAGCGTGTTTTTGGTCACTTTTTCTACCATTAAAAAATGAATAAAAAGTGATCAAAAAGTCAGATCAAAACTAAAATGGTACCGATAAAAACTTCAGATCACGGCGCAAAAAATGAGCCCCCATACTGCCCTGTATGTGAAATAATAAAAAAGTTATAGGGGTCAGAAGAGGACATTTTTAAACGTATAAATTTTCCTGCATGTAGTTATGATTTTTTCCAGAAGTAGACAAAATTAAACCTATATAAGTAGGATATCATTTTAATCGTATGGACCTACAGAATAAAGAGAAGGTGTCATTTTTACCGAAATATGCACTGCGTAGAAACGGAAGCCCCCAAAACTTACAAAATGAAGTTTTTTCTTCGATTTTGTCGCACAATTATTTTTTTTCCATTTCACCGTGGTAAAATGACTAATGTCACTGCAAATTAGAATTGGTGATGCAAAAAATAAGCCATAATATGGATTTTCAGGTGGTAAATTGAAAGTGTTATGATTTTTAAAAGGTAAGGAGGAAAAAATGAAAGTGCAAAAACTGAAAAACCTTGCATCCTTAAGGGGTTAACTGCCTAAAGGGGTACTCTGGTGGAAAAGAGGAAATGCTTTTCTTTTTAGATTTCTCTGATGTCACGACCACAGTGCTCTCTGCTGACCTCTGCTGTCCATTTTAGGAACTGTCCAGAGCAGCAAATGTTTGCTATGGGGATTTTCTCCTGCTCTGGACAGTTCCTAAAATGGACAGCAGAGGTCAGCAGAGAGCACTGTGGTCGTGACATCAGAGAAATCTAAAAAGAAAAGCATTTCCTCTGTAGTATATAGCCCCTAATATGTACTGGAAGGATTAAGATTTTTTAATAGAAGTAATTTACGAATCTGCTTAAAGGGGTTCTATGGTGCTTACACATCTTATCCCCTATCGAAAGGATAGGGGATAAGATGCCTGATCGTGATCTTGCACGCGGCACCCCGTTTGTAATCAGTCCCCGGAGCGTGTTCGCTCCGGGTCTGAATATGGGCGACCATCGGGCCGGCGGCGTGTGATGTCATGCCTCCGCCCCCGTGTGATGTCACGCTCCGCCCCTCAATGCAAGCCTACGGGAGGAGGTGTGACAGCTATCACGCCCCTTCTCGTAGGCTTGCATTGAGGGGCGGAGCGTGACGTCACACGCTCCGGGGACTGATTATAAATGGGGTGCCGCGTGCAAGATCACGAGCCTCCCCAGCGGCAGGACTCACGCGATCAGGCATCTTATCCCCTATCCTTTGGATAGGAGAACCCCTTTAACTTTCTGGCACCAGTTGATTTAAAAAAAAAAGTTTTCCACGGGAGTACTTCTTTAACCCTTTAAGGACAATGGACGTACTCCTACACCCCCGTTTCCGACTCCTTAAGGACCGAGGATGTAGGAGTACATCCTGTCCATTCCCGGCCCCCCGCCGCTAGCCGGAGGGGAGCCGGTGCCCGATGCCTGTTGAAATCGTTCAGCAGGCATCGCGGCATATCGCCCAGAGGGGTCATTATGCCCCCCCATGTCGGCGATGGCCGCAGATCGCTGGACAGTTCAGTCCAGCGATCTGCGGCGATTCCGGGTCAATCGGGTCTCCAGTGACGGCCCCGAACAGCCATAGCCAGCAGGAGTGAGGTGGCACTGGTGCCACCTCACGATCGCCCTGATTCGTCGGCCGGTTTACCGGCCAACCAATCAGGGCGCCTGCTGCGGGTGTCGCTCCCGCAACCCGCTCCGCCCCTCTTCCGGAGGACGTGAGCGGGTGTGGGACGTGCACCCCGGGAGCTGGGGACCCCGATCCCCCGGTGTCAATGTTGGGATCGGGGCCCCAGGAGCAGCGGCAGCGGCGAGGGACTGACCTGATGTGGCGTGGATCAGCAGCAGGAGGTGAGTGACAGCCTCCTGCTGTTGCTTAGCAACAGCTCCCAGCATGCAAAAAGGGCACGCTGGGAGCTGTAGTTATGCAACAGCTTGAGGCACATTTTTTCTATGGAAAAGTGTACCTTCAGCTGTTGTATAACTACAACTCCCAGCTGGCACAAACAGCTAAAGTGCATGCTGGGAGTTGTAGTGGTGCGTGGATAAATATAATGAAGAAATTAAACGACCAGTCCTCAAGGATATTGAAAAGAGTGAAAAAGAGAAAGAATAGAAAGGAAGAAGCAAAAAGATGGAGATAAAAGATGTGGACAAATTGACAGATAGTAGATCACAAATAAAAGTGAGAAATAAATGGAAATTAAACTGATGCTGACTACAGTAATCCTATCTTGATTACAGTGATAATAAAAATACCTGCAAAATAAAACTTAAACAATCATGTACATTTATTAAGTGAAAATAATAATAAAATAATATT
Source organism: Hyla sarda (assembly GCF_029499605.1). Lineage (NCBI taxonomy): Eukaryota > Metazoa > Chordata > Amphibia > Anura > Hylidae > Hyla > Hyla sarda. The sequence continues at coordinate 164,706,887 of NC_079191.1, read as the reverse complement.
AAAACACCTGGGCAGGGCCCTTGCCCAGGTATAAGAATTATGCTTAAAAAAATTTTACTTATAAAATGTATTTTTAAAAATTATAGATTGCCAACCTTCTTATAAAAATAATTGTTTATAAAATATTGTATATAAGATAGCAGCCAATGACCAAAGTCAATGTGATAGTTCTAGTCTATTTTAGCAGCCACAGTAGTTGGGATTGTTCATCTAATGAAGCCAATGTACTGTATTGGTAACAAAATGGATACAAAGTGTCCGTTAAATATAGCAGATGAGATGAGCGATACAGTTATGCCTCCCACTTTCCTTCAAAGAACGATCACAGTATAGGACATTCAGAGCGGTACCTTATTTGTAGTCTTCACAGTGTTGCACGGCAGCTGACTGTCTCCGGAGCGGCAGACTCCTGGAGACTGGGATGAATCAGCGCCTGCACGGACTAAAACGAGGGCAACCATCAACCTGGCATAGGTGCAGGGGTTCCTCCGGGAAGGCGTATCTGGAGGTACGTTGGTCCCAAATGATGCGCTGTTGTTCTCTGTGATGTATGGAGCCGGCATCCAATATGAAGCAGTGGGTGAATGGAGTTATGCTGGGCACTACTCGCCCGTCGGCCTAAGGAGAAGCGATCGGCTGTGAGCTGTCGTCCTCGTGGTGTGAATAGCGCGCTATTCAATAGTGGGCCATGAGTCTGGGTACTGCAGCGCTGGCAAGGCGGTATCGGCAAAAGATGGTTGTGGCAATACTTAAAGATTGAGGCTAAACGCGTTTCACCACAATTGTGGTATTCCTCAGTAGCCTTAACATATTTTTCTAATATATTAAGGCTACTGAGGAATACCACAATTGTGGTGAAACGCATTTAGCCTCAATCTTTAAGTATTGCCACAACCATCTTTTGTTTATATCAGCCACCAAGTCAGCCGATACCGCCTTGCCAGCGCTGCAGTACCCAGATTCGTGGCCCACTATTGAATAGCGCGCTATTCACATCACAAGGAAGCCGGCTCACAGTCGATCGCTTCTCACAGCAGATTGCCGACGGGCGAGTAGTGCCCAGCATAACTCCATTCACCCACTGCTTCATATTGGATGCCGGCTCTCTACATCACAGAGAACAAACGCGCATCATTTGGGACCAACGTGCCTCCACATACGCCTTCCCGGAGGAACCCCTGCACCTATGCCAGGTTGGTGGTTGACCTCGTTTTAGTCCGTGCGGGCGCTGATTCATCCCAGTCTCCAGGAGTCTGCCGCTCCGGAGACAGTCAGCTGCCGTGCAACACAGTGAAGACTACAAATAAGGTACCGCTCTGAATGTCCTATACTGTGATCGTTCTTTGAAGTAAAGTGGGAGGCATAACTGTATCGCTCATCTCATCTGCTATATTTAACGGACACTTTGTATCCATTTTGTTACCAATACAGTACATTGGCTTCATTAGATGAACAATCCCAACTACCGTGGCTGCTAAAATAGACTAGAACTATCACATTGACTTTGGTCATTGGCTGCTATCTTATATACAATATTTTATAAACAATTATTTTTATAAGAAGGTTGGCAATCTATCATTTTTAAAAATAAATTTTATAAGTAAATTTTTTTTAAGCATAATTCTAATACCTGGGCAAGGGCCCTGCCCAGGTGTTTTAATATTATTATATTATTATTTTCACTTGATAAATGTACATGATTGTTTAAGTTTTATTTTGCAGGTATTTTTATTATCACTGTAATCAAGATAGGATTACTGTAGTCAGCATCAGTTTAATTTCCATTTATTTCTCACTTTTATTTGTGATCTACTATCTGTCAATTTGTCCACATCTTTTATCTCCATCTTTTTGCTTCTTCCTTTCTATTCTTTCTCTTTTTCACTCTTTTCAATATCCTTGAGGACTGGACATATAATTTCTTCATTATATTTATCCACATATTTCTTGGTCTTGGGGTAATCAGACCTTACCAGTTAACCTCAGGCTATTTATTGATTGAGCTGCACTGCCCTTGATTTTATTATACAGTTGTAGTGGTGCATCTGCTGGTTGCATAACTACAACTCCCAGCATGCCCGTTGGCTGTCGGTGACTGCTGAGAGTTGTAGTTTTGCAACAGCTGAAGGCTCACTGAGTTAAGTAGCAAACCAGTGTGTCTCCAGCTGTTGCATAACTACAATCCCCAGCATCCCCAGCGAAAGAAGTATGCCTCCAGCTGTTGCATAACTACAAGACCCCGCCTTGCCCTTCCGCTGTCCATACATGCTGGGGGTTGTAGCTTTTGCAACAGCTGAAGGCACACTGGTTGAAAAACACTGAGTTTGTTACCAAACTTGGTGTTTCACAACCAGTGTGCCTCCAGCTGTTGCAAAACTACAACTCCCAGCATACATTGATAGACCGTACATGCTGGGGAGTTGTAGTTGTGCAACAGGTGGATGTCCCCCCCCCCCCCCCATGTGAACGTACAGGGTACACTCACATGGGCGGAGGTTTACAGTAAGTATCCAGCTGCAAGTTTAAGCTGCGGCAAATTTTCTGCCGCAGCTCAAACTGCCAGCGAGAAACTACTGTGAACCCCTGCCCGTGTGACTGTACCCTAAAAACACTACACTACCACAAAATAAAATAAAAAGTAAAAAACACTACATATACACATACCCCTACACAGCCCCCCTCCCCGAATAAAAATGAAAAACGTCTGGTACGCCACTGTTTCCAAAACGGAGCCTCCAGCTGTTGCAAAACTACATCTCCCAGCATGCACTGATAGACCGTACATGCTGGGAGTTGTAGTTTTGCAACAGCTGGATGTCCCCCCCCTCCCCAATGTGAACTTACAGGGTACACTCACATGGGCGGAGGTTTACAGTAAGCATCCGGCTGCAAGTTTGAGATGCGGCAAATTTTCTGCCGCAGCTCAAACTGCCAGCGAGAAACTACTGTGAACTCCCGCCAGTGCAACTGTACCCTAAAAACACTACCAAAAAATAAAATAAAAAGTAAAAAAAACACTACATATACACATACACAGCCCCCCTCCCCTCCCCAATAAAAATGAAAAACATCTGGTACGCCACTGTTTCCAAAACGGAGCCTCCAGCTGTTGCAAAACAACTACTCCCAGTATTGCCAGATAGCCACTGACTGTCTAGGCATGCTGGGAGTTTTACAACAGCTGGAGGCACCCTGTTTGGGAATCACTGGAGTAGAATACCCCTATGTCCACCCCTATGCAAGTCCCTAATTTAGGCCTCAAATGCGCATGGCGCTCTCACTTTGGAGCCCTGTCGTCTTTCAAGGCAACAGTTTAGGGCCACATATAGGGTGTCGCCGTACTCGGGAGAAATTGTGTTACAAATTTTGGGGGGTATTTTCTGCTATTACCCTTTTTAAAAATGTAACATTTTTGGGAAACCAAGCATTTTAGGTGAATCACCTGTGGGGAATTAAGGTTCACATTACCCTTTGTTACGTTCCCAGAGGGGTCTAGTTTCCAAAATGGTATGCCATGTGTTTTTTTTTTTTTTTTGCTGTTCTGGCACCATAGGGGCTTCCTAAATGCGGCATGCCCCCAGAGCAAAATTTGCTTTCAAAAAGCCAAATGTGACTCCTTCTCTTCTGAGACCTGTAGTGCGCCAGCAGAGCACTTTTCACCCCCATATGGGGGGTTTTCCGAATCGGGAGAAATTGGGCTTCAAATTTTGAGGGGTATTTTCTGCTATTACCCTTTTTAAAAGTGTAAAAATTTTGGGAAACCAAGCATTTTAGGTAAAAAAAAAATGTTTTTTTTTACATATGCAAAAGTCGTGAAACACCTGTAGGGTATTAAGGTTCACATTACCCCTTTTTACATTCCCCGAGGGGTCTAGTTTCCAAAATGGTATGCCATGTGTTTTTTTTTTTGCTGTTCTGGCACCATAGGGGCTTCCTAAATGCGGCATGCCCCCAGAGCAAAATTTGCTTTCAAAAAGCCAAATGTGACTCCTTCTCTTCTGAGACCTCTTGTGCGCCAGCAGAGCACTTTTCACCCCCATATGGGGTGTTTTCTGAATCGGGAGAAATTGGGCTTCAAATTTTGGGGGGAATTTTCTGCTATTACCCTTTTTAAAAATATAAAAATTTTGGGAAACCAAGCATTTTAGGTAAAAATTTTTTTTTTTTTTTACATATGCAAAAGTCGTGAAACACCTGTAGGGTATTAAGGTTCACATTACCCCTTGTTACGTTCCCTGAGGGGTCTAGTTTCCATAATGGTATGCCATGTGTTTTTTTTTGCTGTTCTAGCACCATAGGGGCTTCCTAAATGCGGCATGCCCCCAGAGCAAAATTTGCTTTCAAAAAGCCAAATGTGACTCCTTCTCTTCTGAGACCTGTAGTGCACCAGCAGAGCAATTTCCCCCCCCATATGGGGTGATTTCTGAATCGGGAGAAATTGGGCTTCAAATTTTGGGGGGTATTTTCTGCTATTATCCTTTTTAAAAAATGTAAAATTTTTGGGAAACCAAAGGTGACATGCCCCCCAAAAACCATTTGTCGCTCCTTCCCTTCTGAGCCCTCTACTGCGCCCGCTGAACAATTAACATAGACATATGTCCTTACGCGAGAGAAATTTGGTTTCAAATACAAGTAAACATTTTCTCCTTTTTACCCCTTGCAAAAATTCTAAAATTGGGTCTACAAGAATATGCAAGTGTAAAAAATGAAGATTTTGAATTTTCTCCTTCACTTTGCTGCTATTCCTGTGAAACACCTAAAGGGTTAATATACTTACTGAATGTCATTTTGAATACTTTGGGGGGGTGTAGTTTTTATAATGGGGTCTTTTATGGGGTATTTCTAATATGAAGACCCTTCAAATCCACTTCAAACCTGAACTGGTCCATGAAAAATAGCGAGTTTGAAAATTTTGTGAAAAATTTCAAAATTGCTGCTGAACTTTGAAGCCCTCTGGTGTCTTCCAAAAGTAAAAACTCATAAATTTATGATGCAAACATAAATTTGTCTACTTTATGATGCAAACATAAAGTAGACATATTGGGGGATATTTATCAAAGCTGTCTATGTCCTGCATCAGTTTAGACCAAACTACAGAGGGTTAGGCCGGTCTATTGTGCGCCTAATTTATCAAAAGGCACACGGCTCTTGATAAATTCTGTGCACAGACTTTGGGATCTATGCTTCAGTCTATATTTAAACCTGCTCCAACATGGTCTGACATTCTGGCGTACTTTCAGCCGATGCGACTTGTTGCTGAAAAGTCGCTTTTGATAAATTCAGCACCAATGCATTTTCCAATGCATTTCCGTCTAAAATAGACTTGCATGCATAATGTTCTAAAAATCCTCTAGAGCAAAAGTCGCAGAAAAGTCGCACATATTTAGACTGCGACTTTCTGTGCGACAAATTTAGACAGGAAAAACCAGTCTAAATCCATTGATAAATATTCCCCATTGTATATGTGAACAAAAAAAAAATTATTTTGAATATCTATTTTCCTTACAAGCAGAGAGCTTCAAAGTTAGAAAAATGCTAAATTTTCATTTTTTTCATCAAATTTGGGGATTTTTCACCAAGAAAGGATGCAAGTTACCATAAAATTTTAGTAGAATATGTCACGAAAAAACAATCTCGGAATCAGAATGATAACTAAAAGCATTCCAGAGTTATTAATGTTTAAAGTGATAGTGGTCAGATTTGCAAAAAACGCTCTGGTCCTTAAGGTGTAAAATGGCCTGGTCCTTAAGGGGTTAAGGACCACAGATTTTTCCGTTTTTGCACTTTCGTTTTTTCCTCCTCCCCTTTTAAAAATCATAACACTTTCAATTTTGCACCTAAAAATCCATATGATGGCTTATTTTTTTGTGCCACCAATTCTACTTTGCAGTGACATCAGTCATTTTACCCAAAAATCTATGGCAAAATGAAAAAAAAAAATCTTTGGGGCTTTCGTTTCTACGCAGTACTTTTTTTTGTAAAAATGATACCTAATCTTTATTCTGTAGTTCCATGGGATTAAAATGATATCCTACTTTTATAGGTTTGATTTTGTCGTACTTCTGGAAAAAATCATAACTACATGCATATACGTTTAAAATTGTCATCTTCTGACCCCTATAACTTTTTTATTTTTCTGCATATGGGGCGGTATGAGGGCTCATTTTTTGCACCGTGATCTGAAGTTTTTAACTGTACCATTTTTGTATACACTTATTGCCAGCACTGTTCACTGCAAAGCCATAGCTTTGCATTGATCAGTGTTATCGGCGGTCAATTGCTCAAGCCTGAATTTCAGGCTTGGAGCTATCAATCGCCGATCGGACGCGCCGGAGAAAGGTGAGTGACCCTCCGCTCGCGTCCTAGCTGATTGGGACACCGCATTTTCACTGCGGTGGTCCCGATTAGTCCCACTGAGCAGCCGGGAAGGTTTTACTTTAGTTTTAGACGAAGCGTTCAACTTTAACTGCGCCATCTAAAGGGTTAATAGCGCGCAGCACCGCGATCGCTTCAGTTACATGCCGGGTCTGACCCGATATGACACTTGGTCACCGCGTGACCGCGCGTTATATCGCGGGAGCCGGCCACGGACTTAAATATACGTCCGTGGTTGTTAAGGGGTTAAAGGAGTTATCCAGGAATAAAAAAAACAGAGTGGTTTTCCAACTCTGCTCCATTCACTTCAATGGAACTGAGCTACAGAGCCACACCCAACCTGAAGACAGACGGGGATCGGTTTTTGATAGAAAGTAGCTCTGTTTTTCAATTACTAGATAACCCCTTTAACTGTATAATGAATGGGGAAAAGGATTGGAGAGGAGGACAAGCCAGAAAAGGGATATCACACTTGGCTAGATTCTGTGATGAACTGGGTTGGAAGCATGTGTGGAGGTGTAAGTATCCAACCAGGGAAGCATACTCTTGTTATAGTGGTACGTATAAAACTGCATTGAGAATTGATTTGGACATATTGATTAGTGTTGAGCGGCATAGGCCATATTCGAATTCGCGAATATTCGCGAATATATGGACGAATATTCGTCATATATTCGCGAATATTCGCATATTCGTTATATTCTCGTTTTATTTTCGCATATGCGTAAATTCGCATATGCGAAAATCTGCATATGTGGAAATTAGCATACAAAAAATTAACATGCGCGAAAATTCGCATGTGCGAAAATTCGCATATGCGACAATTCGCATATGCGAATATTTGCTCGCCAGTCTCACACAGTAGTATTACAGCCTTCTTTACACCACACAAGCTGGAAGCAGAGAGGGGTGATCACTGTGATGTGTACTGTGAAGAAAAAAAAAAAAAAAAACGAATATTCGTAATTACGAATATATAGCGCTATATTCGCGAAATTCGCGAATTCGCGAACATGCGATATTCGCGAATAATATTCGAATTGCGAATATTCGCGAGCAACACTAATATTGATCCACTCTCCATGTGGTTGAGGAAATGAGTTATGAGCCAAGATGTGTTTCGGATTTACAAATAAACAAAGGAATATAGACATCAACCCACATTGGTTAACCACAGAGGATGTAAGTAAAGGAGTGGAGGAGGAAATACCATGGTTTGGGGAAACTAATAAAGGGTAAACCACCTTACACATGGTATGGGAAGCGTTAAAAGCTTTTCTCAGATGGGTAATTTTCAGCAAATACGACATCGGGGTCAGACAGTTTGGCATTTGAAATTTATAGGAAATTTAAAGACGTTTTGCTTCCTTACCTCCTTAAGGTATTCAATGAATCTGTAGAAAGAGGGTTTAACCCCTCAATGTCTGAAGCAATTATTATTTAAAAATAATAATAATAAATGTTCACTCCATATCATTACTTAATACAGATTGTAAAATTTTCTCAAAACTATGGCCATAAGACTATCTAAGGTAATGGATTAAATAATTGGAAATGAACAAAAATGGTTTGTTGGCAGTAGAAGTATATTTGGTAATATACAGAGAACCTTGCTTAATATACAAATAGCTGATGGGGACCTCCGCTCCATCCTGTTCTTGGATGCTAATAAAGAGTGTGACAGGGTGGAGTTTGGATTCCTATTTAAAGTTATAGAAGATTTCAACCTGGGCTAGCGGTATTTGCAAGCAGTAAAAACAATATCACATCTTAAGATCGTTCATTGTATCCATATTACCCCATTACTAAAAAAAATAAAAAAAATAAAACAGGTTTCAGAAAAGAAGCAAGCTGCCCAAAATGTGGCAGTGAAGAGGCGGATTTATAGAAAATATATATATTTTGGATGGAAATTTATAATACAAAAGAAAAAGATTATGAAATTGAAATGGAGTACAGTGTTAAAACAGCAATACTGGTTTTGGAATTAGGTAATACAAAAAACAAAAATAAAATTCTTAAACTACTGGGGCTGACAAAAATGGCAATACTTAGGAAATAGATGGCACCATTGGCACCGGAGATTAGAGAATGGGTAAACTTAGTTGATAAACTTAGAAAAGTATAAACATCTCTACTACAAGAACTCAAAGAAACAGGATAAAATATTGAAAGAATGGGAAAAATGCAGTAACCAAAAGTAGTTGGTAATATAAGAAATAGGAATAGTGCCAGGCTGGTTGTGGGTGGGAAGGGGAGTGGGGGAAGTGGGGAAAATGTGGATGATACTGGTAAGGGATGGGCTGTGCGGGGGCCTGGGGTGGTCGCTCGTGTTCCTCCACCTCACCGCCCCATGTGCTTCGTTATTCTGCTTCCCCCAGGATCTTTGGATGGGGAATGTCCCGGGTGTATGTGTTGTCTGCCTCACATTGGTGTTAACTATTTTAGAGAGTGTTGTCCCAGGGATTGTTTGGGCTTAACCATTGTACGGGGCCAAGTGAAAATTTTTATATTTGCATAACTCTTTGTTACAGGGTTTTGCCCTGTGGTATGATTGGGTTTTAATTTGATGAAAATGTGACTGTTTAACAGGCTAATAGACTTTGGCCCACCAGAATTGGTACTTGGGGTTCACTACTGCCCATATGGACATCTTTATATTAACTCTGTTGTTTCATCTTCTTTAATATGTTTCTATGTAGAGATGTGTTTTATTGGAATATTTGGGATTATCACTTTTGTTTCATGTATGACCTACTAAAGTTTCTTAAAAAAAATAAAAAATAAAAAAAATTAGTCCCAGAAGGTTATACAGATTTGTAAATGACTTCTATTTAATAATCTTAATCCTTCCAGTACTTATCAGCTGCTGTATGCTCCAGAGGAAGTTGTGTTGTTCTTTTCAGTCTGAACACAGGGCTCTCTGCTGACACCTCTGTTCATGTCAGGAACTGTCCATAGCAGGAGAGGTTTGCTATGGGTATTTATTTCTTCTCTAGACAGTTCCTGACTCGGACAGAGGTGGTAGCAGAGAGCTCTGTGGTCAGACAGAAAATAACTATACAACTTGATCTGTAGCATACAGCAGCTGATACTTTGAACACATTTATTTATATATGCTACTAATCATATCCATTTCTTTGTTTGTTTGTTTTTGTTTTCCTCCTTTCTTTTCTCCTGTTCTCTCTTTTCTTTCTCGTATACAGTGCATATGGGGTGCATCCATTATTATGCTGGAGTCTTCCTAATGAAACCTCCGCTGAGATTGATTAACTTTTATATATAAAAACAAATTTTTCTACGATTTTTCTTATATGCATTTTTTCTGTATCGGAAGGACAAGAGATGAACAGAAAGTAAGGAGTATGACTCTTCATGAAGTTCCAAATCGACATTGTTGATATGAAGATAGCAAAGAAAAAACATTTTGTATTTTTCTATATATGATTTTAATGTTTATTTTGTATGACATGTTCACATTGCAGGGCATTGTTCCCTTGCGGTTTTTATTGTTATCTTGGGTTTTGGGTTGGAGGGGTAGGGGTTAATCATCCTGGTTCACTCCGGGATGGGAACCCCACCCCTTCCCCCTATAAATAACACCTACCTATGTCTGTTCTTTGTACGATTAAGGCTACGCACTGTGGCCGAAACGCGTCACCTGTTTGTCATGTTGGCTAATTGCTGAATAAACTTCCAGGAATTGCTTGAACTTCCACGCTGGACATTGCCTTTTGTCTTTGCAGCAGCTGATACTGTTTACTAATTACTGGAAGGATTAAGATTAATAGAAGTAATTTACAAATCTATATTGATTTAAAAAACTGTTTTCCACCGGAGTAACCCTTTAAATACATGTAATTAAAATACACTTTATGACCAAAGGTAGTGTATGTAAATGGCATACCATAATACCTCTATGAGCTTTTTGGGAATCCTCATCTAAAACCGTGGGTCTTAGTATGGGGTTTGCACACTGCAGTTTTAACATTAATATTCAGCAATTCACTAAACCAAATTTCAACCAGATAGTGAAACAAGATTTATTTGCAGAGTTGACCATCATCTAAAAGGGGTTATTCAGGGATTTTTTTTTTTTATTGTTTTTGCATTCTGCCGCAATAAAAATTGTGGCCCCAGTATTCTTCCTGGTTTTGGGATACCACACGTAACAAGCTAGTTGCTGACAGCAGTGATGTGCCACTGCTGGTGTTAGGCTGAGCGGCAGTGTGATGTAATGGACATGGGCCCGGCCTATTTCCTTGAGGCTGGGCCCGTTACATCACACTACTGCTCAGCTGGCTGGCAATAAGTGCAGCGCAGTGTTACGTTTCAGGCCCCAGAAGCAGAAAGGTCAGGCCAGAGGATGGGAGACCAATACCAGCAGCACCAATGGAGCGGCGGAAGGTAAGTAAAGTTTATTATTTCTATTTGCACCGTCCACAAGGAATGCTGGGGCACTAGGTAGGAGATCCTGTGGATGGGGATAAGATGTTATGTTCCGGAGTTCCCCTTTGAATTAAAAAGAAGAGGCAAGTTGGAAAAGGGAGTACTACCACTGTTTATAGTCCATGTGTAAATCATACTTAATAATGCTTGCTTTATATGCTTTTAACAAAACCAGGGGAAAAAAACATGAAGTGATGGTTGTCATTTATCAAGAAGCTGTTCCTTCATTATTCCTGATTCAAAAGTGATCTAGTGAATAAAAGAGAAGCAGGGAGAGCATCAAAGGCAACCTAGATGACCAGCAGCTAGTTAAAGGGGTAGTCCAGTGCTGAAAAACATATCCCCTATCCTAAGGATAGGGGATAAGTTTCAGATCACGGGGGGTCCGACCGCTGGGGCCCCCGCAATCTCCTGTATGGGGCCCCGGCTCGCTGGGCAGATAGTGGGTGTCGAGGACTCAGGGCATACCTGTACGCCCTGAGCATGGTCCCGGTGTGAAAAACGGGGTCACGCCGTGACCCCGCATCACACTGGGTCGGTCCCGGCTGCTAACGATAGACAGGACCCTGGGCTAACAGCGTGCACCAACGATCATTGTGCCGCGCAGTAGATCGTCGCGTCTGAAAACGAAAGTAAACGCTTCCCGGCAGCTCAGTCGGGCTGATCGGGACATCGCGATAAAATCGCGATGTTCCGATCAGCTGGGACGCAGGCAGAGGTCTCCTTACCTGACTCCGTGGCTTCCGATCGGGGCTTGATTGCTCCAAGCCTGAGCTACAGGCTTGAGCAATCGAGCCCCTATCTTGCTGACCCGTGCAAAGCTATGGCTTTGCAGGGATCAGCATAAGAGATCAGTGTGTGCAGTGCTATAGCTCCCTATGGGAGCTATAGCATTGCAAAAAAAAAAAAGTGAAAAAAAAAAAGTTAACAAAGGTCATTTAACCCCTTCCCTAATAAAAGTTTGAATCACCACCCTTTTCCCATAAAAAAATCTGTGTAAATAAAAATAAAAATTAACATATGTGGTATCGCCTCATGCGTAAATGTTCCAACTATAAAATCATATCGTTAATTAAACGGCACGGTCAATGGCGTACGCCCCCAAAAATTCTAAAGTCCAAAATAGCGTATTTTTGGTCACTTTTTATATCATAAAAAAATGAATAAAAAGCGATCAAAAAGTCCGATCAATACAAAAATTGTACCGATAAAAACTTCAGAACATGGTGCAAAAAAAGGTTACAGGGGTCAGAAGATGACAATTTTAAACGTATACAAAATCAAACCTATATAAGTAGGGTATCATTTTAACCGTATGGACCTACAGAATAAAGTTAATAATGGTGTCAATTTGACCAAAATTTTTTTAGTAAAATGACTAATGTCACTGCAAAATAGAAATGGTGGCACAAAAAATAAGCCATCATATGGATTTTTAGGTGCAAAATTGAGAGTTATGATTTTTAGAAGGTGATGAGGAAAAAATGAAAATGCAAAAAGGAAAAACGCTAAGTCCTTAAGGGGATATAGATCAATGCGCTGGCGGTGGTCATATCTTTATTTATTATAGGGGCATATTATAAATGTGCTGGGGGGGCTAGATATTTATGCTATATGTCTGCCCCCCCCCTTCAGTGCTATATATCTTGCCCCCCACAGCGATTTTAATATAGATATGGCTCCCGCTGCCACTCACAATGTTCATTTTAAAAACCCCGTTGGGAGCCCTGAATGGCTCCTCGGTACCGGCCATTCAGGGCTCCCCGTGGGGGATTTAAAATGAAAGTTAAAACACACGATACATTGCAGGGTTGCGGACCATGCCCCCTGCGGACCCTGCCGCCTTCTCCCTAAAACCCGGTGCCATCAATCCCTCAGCCCCTGTACTACAACCCCCATCATGGAACAGAGTCTGTTTCATGATGGGGATAGTAGTACAAACAGGAATGTAGCCTCCCCAGCTGTATGCAGACTCCCGCAGCCAGGGAATTATTACTCCCATCATGGAAACAAGTCTGTTCCATGATGGGAGTAGTAGTAGTCCCTTAACACTGCAGGAGTCTGCTGATGTCACCTCTTCTGAGCATGCTCAAAAGTAATAACGGATATTATAAACCAGGTGCAAACGGATGACATAAAGGCTCATCCGTTTGCCATAGACTTCAATGTTAAAAATAATGGCCGTTAATTTACCCGTTTCTTGTGATGGAAGAAAAATTTGTGCATGTGCCGTTTTTTCTTCCGTCACAAATAACGGCCATTATTCATGACGGGCTATAACGGGTCATAATTGTCACGATGCCGGCTGGCAGGAGGTGGATCCTCTGTGCCAGAGAGGGATTGGCGTGGACCGTGCTAGTGGACCGGTTCTAAGTCACTACTGGTATTCACCAGAGCCCGCCGCAAAGCGGGATGATCTTGCTGCGGCGGTAGTGACCAGGTCGTATCCACTAGCAACGGCTCAACCTCTCTGACTGCTGAAGATAGGCGCGGTACAAGGGAGTAGACAGAAGCAAGGTCGGACGTAGCAGAAGGTCGGGGCAGGCAGTAAGGATCGTAGTCAGGGGCAACGGCAGGAGGTCTGGAACACAGGCTAGGAACACACAAGGGAACGCTTTCACTAGGCACAAGGGCAACAAGATCCGGCGAGGGAGTGCAGGGGAAGTGAGGTATATATATGGAGTGCACAGGTGAACACACTAATTAGAACCACTGCGCCAATCAGCGGCGCAGTGGCCCTTTAAATCGCAGAGACCCGGCGTGCGCGCGCCCTAGGGAGCGGGGCCGCGCGCGCCGGGACAGGACCGACGGAGAGCGAGTCAGGTACGGGAGCCGGGGTGCACATCGCGAGCGGGCGCCACCCGCATCGCGAATCGCATCCCGGCTGGAGGCGGTATCGCAGCGCACCCGGTCAGTGGATCTGACCGGGGCGCTGCAGTAACGAGAGTGTAGCGAGCGCTCCGGGGAGGAGCGGGGACCCGTAGCGCTCGGCGTAACAGTACCCCCCCCTTGGGTCTCCCCCTCTTCTTTGAGCCTGAGAACCTGAGGACCAGACTTTTATCTAGGATATTGTCCTCAGGTTCCCAGGATCTCTCTTCAGGACCACAGCCCTCCCAGTCAACCAGAAAAAAGGTTTTCCCTCTGACCTTTTTGGAGGCCAGTATCTCCTTTACAGGAAAGATGTCCGAAGAACCAGAGACAGGAGTGGGAGAAATAAGTTTAGGAGAGAAACGGTTGAGGATGAGTGGTTTAAGAAGAGAGACATGAAAGGCATTAGGAATACGAAGAGAAGGAGGAAGAAGAAGTTTGTAAGAGACAGGATTAATCTGGCACAAAACTTTGAAAGGACCAAGATAGCGTGGTCCCAATTTGTAGCTGGGAACACGGAAGCGGACATATTTAGCGGAGAGCCATACCTTGTCTCCGGGAGAAAAAATGGGGGGAGCTCTTCTTTTCTTATCAGCAAACTTCTTCATGCGTGATGAAGCCTGTAAGAGAGAATTTTGGGTCTCTTTCCATATGGTGGAAAGATCACGAGTTATTTCATCCACAGCGGGCAAACCAGAGGGCAAGGGAGTAGGGAGGGGGGGAAGAGGGTGACGGCCGTACACCACGAAAAATGGGGATTTGGAAGAAGATTCAGAGACTCTGAAGTTATACGAGAATTCGGCCCATGGTAGAAGATCTGCCCAGTCATCCTGGCGGGAGGAAACAAAATGCCGTAAATAATCACCCAGGACCTGGTTAATTCTTTCTACTTGCCCATTGGATTGAGGATGATAAGCAGAAGAAAAGTTTAATTTAATCTTGAGTTGTTTACAGAGAGCCCTCCAGAATTTTGACACGAATTGGACGCCTCTATCCGAGACAATCTGCGTGGGCAACCCGTGAAGACGAAAAATGTGTACAAAAAATTGTTTTGCCAACTGAGGCGCTGAAGGAAGACCAGGAAGAGGAATAAAATGTGCCATCTTGGAAAATCGATCAACGACCACCCAAACAACAGTGTTGCCACGGGATGGGGGTAAGTCTGTAATAAAGTCCATACCAATCAGAGACCAAGGCTGTTCGGGGACAGGCAGAGGGTGAAGGAGACCAGCAGGCTTCTGGCGAGGAGTCTTGTCCCGGGCACAGACAGTGCAGGCCCGCACAAAATCAACAACATCCGTCTCCAGAGTCGGCCACCAATAGAAACGAGAGATGAGTTGCACGGATTTCTTGATGCCCGCATGGCCTGCGAGATGGGAGGAGTGACCCCATTTGAGGATTCCGAGGCGTTGGCGTGGAGAGACGAAGGTCTTCCCTGGAGGAGTTTGCCTGATGGAGGCTGGAGAAGTGGAGATCAGGCAGTCAGGAGGAATGATGTGTTGCGGAGAGAGCTCTACTTCCGAGGCATCCGAGGAACGAGAGAGAGCATCGGCCCTGATGTTCTTATCGGCAGGGCGAAAGTGAATTTCAAAATTAAATCGGGCAAAGAACAGAGACCACCTGGCCTGGCGAGGATTCAGCCGTTGGGCAGACTGGAGATAGGAGAGATTCTTGTGATCGGTGTAAATAATAACTGGAAATTTAGATCCCTCCAGCAGATGCCTCCATTCCTCAAGTGCTAATTTAATGGCCAGTAGCTCTCGATCCCCGATGGAGTAGTTCCTCTCCGCCGGAGAGAAGGTCCTAGAAAAAAAAACACAGGTAACAGCATGCCCGGAAGAATTTTTTTGTAGAAGAACCGCTCCAGCTCCTACTGAGGAGGCATCAACCTCCAATAGGAAGGGTTTAGATGGGTCAGGTCTGGAGAGCACGGGAGCAGAAGAAAAGGCCGACTTGAGCCGTTTAAAGGCGTCTTCCGCTTGAGGAGGCCAGGACTTAGGATTGGCATTCTTCTTGGTTAAAGCCACGATAGGAGCCACAATGGTGGAAAAATGTGGAATAAATTGTCTGTAATAATTGGCGAACCCCAAAAAACGTTGGATAGCACGGAGTCCGGAGGGGCGTGGCCAATCTAAGACGGCAGAGAGTTTGTCTGGATCCATTTGTAGTCCCTGGCCAGAGACCAAGTATCCTAGGAAAGGAAGAGATTGACATTCAAACAGACATTTCTCCATTTTGGCATAAAGTTGATTGTCACGAAGTCTCTGAAGAACCATGCGGACATGCTGGCGGTGTTCTTCTAGGTTGGCAGAAAAAATCAGAATATCGTCCAGATACACAACAACACAGGAATATAAGAGATCACGAAAAATTTCATTAACAAAGTCTTGGAAGACGGAAGGGCGTTGCACAGGCCAAAGGGCATGACCAGATACTCAAAGTGTCCATCTCTAGTGTTAAATGCCGTTTTCCATTCATCCCCCTCCCTGATGCGGATGAGATTATAAGCACCTCTTAAGTCCAGTTTGGTAAAGATGTGGGCACCTTGGAGGCGATCAAAGAGTTCAGAGATAAGAGGTAGAGGGTAGCGGTTCTTTACCGTGATTTTATTAAGACCGCGGTAGTCAATGCAAGGACGTAGGGAGCCATCTTTTTTGGAGACAAAGAAAAATCCAGCTCCGGCAGGAGAGGAGGATTTGCGGATAAACCCCTTTTTTAAATTTTCCTGGATGTACTCAGACATAGCAAGAGTCTCTGGGGCGGACAGAGGATAAATTCTGCCCCGGGGTGGAGTAGTGCCCGGGAGGAGGTCAATAGGACAGTCATAAGGCCTGTGAGGAGGTAGAGTCTCAGCTTGTTTTTTGCAAAACACATCAGCAAAGTCCATATAGGCCTTAGGGAGACCGGTTACAGGGGGAACCACAGGGTCACGGCAGGGAGTACTGGGAACCGGTTTAAGGCAGTCCTTGAAACAAGAGATACCCCAGCTCTTGATCTCCCCCGTGGACCAATCCAGGGTTGGGGAATGTCGTTGGAGCCACGGTAGTCCAAGGAGAATTTCGGAAGTGCAATTGGGGAGGACCAAGAACTCAATTTTCTCTTGATGAGGTCCGATGCACATTAGAAGGGGCTCCGTGCGGTAACGTATGGTACAGTCCAATCTTTCATTGTTAACACAATTGATGTAGAGGGGCCTGGCGAGACTGGTTACCGGGATGTTGAACCTGTTGATGAGAGAGGCCAAAATAAAATTTCCTGCAGATCCGGAATCCAAGAAGGCCATAGTAGAGAAGGAGAAGGTAGATGCAGATATCCGCACAGGCACAGTAAGGCGTGGAGAAGCAGAGTAGACATCAAGAACTGTCTCACCTTTGTGCGGAGTCAGCGTGCGTCTTTCCAGGCGGGGAGGACGGATAGGACAATCCTTCAGGAAGTGTTCGGTACCGGCACAGTACAGGCAGAGATTCTCCATGCGGCGTCGTGTCCTCTCTTGAGGTGTCAGGCGAGACCGGTCAACTTGCATAGCCTCCACGGCGGGAGGCACAGGAACGGATTGCAGAGGACCAGAGGAGAGAGGAGCCGGGGAGAAAAAACGCCTCGTGCGAACAAAGTCCATATCCTGGCGGAGCTCCTGACGCCTTTCGGAAAAACGCATGTCAATGCGAGTGGCAAGATGAATGAGTTCATGTAGATTAGCAGGAATTTCTCGTGCGGCCAGAACATCTTTAATGTTGCTGGATAGGCCTTTTTTAAAGGTCGCGCAGAGGGCCTCATTATTCCAGGATAGTTCAGAAGCAAGAGTACGGAATTGTATGGCGTACTCGCCAACAGAAGAATTACCCTGGACCAGGTTCAGCAGGGCAGTCTCAGCAGAGGAGGCTCGGGCAGGTTCCTCAAAGACACTACGAATTTCCGAGAAGAAGGAGTGTACAGAGGCAGTGACGGGGTCATTGCGGTCCCAGAGCGGTGTGGCCCATGACAGAGCTTTTCCAGACAGAAGGCTGACTACGCAAGCCACCTTAGACCTTTCAGTAGGAAACTGGTCCGACATCATCTCCAAGTGCAGGGAACATTGTGAAAGAAAGCCACGGCAAAACTTAGAGTCCCCATCAAATTTGTCCGGCAAGGATAGTCGTAGGCCTGAAGCGGCCACTCGCTGCGGAGGAGGTGCAGGAGCTGGCGGAGGAGATGATTGCTGAAGCTGTGGTAGTAGCTGCTGTAGCATCACGGTCAGTTGAGACAGCTGGTGGCCTTGTTGCGCTATCTGTTGTGACTGCTGGGCGACCACCGTGGTGAGGTCAGCGACAACTGGCAGAGGTACTTCAGCGGGATCCATGGCCGGATCTACTGTCACGATGCCGGCTGGCAGGAGGTGGATCCTCTGTGCCAGAGAGGGATTGGCGTGGACCGTGCTAGTGGACCGGTTCTAAGTCACTACTGGTATTCACCAGAGCCCGCCGCAAAGTGGGATGGTCTTGCTGCGGCGGTAGTGACCAGGTCGTATCCACTAGCAACGGCTCAACCTCTCTGATTGCTGAAGATAGGCGCGGTACAAGGGAGTAGACAGAAGCAAGGTCGGACGTAGCAGAAGGTCGGGGCAGGCAGCAAGGATCGTAGTCAGGGGCAACGGCAGGAGGTCTGGAACACAGGCTAGGAACACACAAGGGAACGCTTTCACTAGGCACAAGGGCAACAAGATCCGGCGAGGGAGTGCAGGGGAAGTGAGGTATATATATGGAGTGCACAGGTGAACACACTAATTAGAACCACTGCGCCAATCAGCGGCGCAGTGGCCCTTTAAATCGCAGAGACCCGGCGCGCGCGCGCCCTAGGGAGCGGGGCCGCGCGCGCCGGGACAGGACCGACGGAGAGCGAGTCAGGTACGGGAGCCGGGGTGCGCATCGCGAGCGGGCGCCACCCGCATCGCGAATCGCATCCCGGCTGGAGGCGGTATCGCAGCGCACCCGGTCAGTGGATCTGACCGGGGCGCTGCAGTAACGAGAGTGTAGCGAGCGCTCCGGGGAGAAGCGGGGACCCGGAGCGCTCGGCGTAACAATAATGGATAATCAAAAAATCCTATAGACTTGAATGGGATTTTGTAACGAACTTTTAACATCCGTTATTAAGGCTTTTCTAACAGGTGTTTCTAACGGATCTTTTAACGGAACAACATTATAGTGTGAAAGGGGCCTAAAAGGAAACTAAGGTACATAACATCTTATCTCTTATACACAGGATAGGGGATAAGTGATCGTGGAGGTTCCCGCCACTGGGACCCCTTCCATCTCTTGCCCGACACCCCAGTGTTTTAAACATTTGTGTTCAGAACACCTGCTCTTCTCTTACTTGGAGTGACCGTGATAGACACGCCCCCTCCATGCATCTCTATGGAAGAGCCAGAAATATGACACTTGTGTATCTCCAGCTCTCCCATAGAGATGCATGAAGAAGACGTGTTGACCACAGCTTCAGGCAGTGGTCAACAGTCTCCCTGCATGGAGCGAAGATCGCTCCTTGCACGAGGAGAGCTGGGGCACCGGGCAAGAGGGGGAGTCCCAGTGGTTGGACTTCTCTTTGCCATCAGACACTAATCCCCTATCCTGTTGATAGAAGATGAGATGTTATGTACTGGAATTCCCCTTTAAATGAAAATGCTCCTGCGTATACAGTGCAGGTTGCTAGGGCTACTTTGAGAGACTGGATTCCGAGAAATTAATCATCCATTCTATAATCAGGAGTTAGCCCCCATAGATTATTACCTGTTCCCCAACTAAAAAAATTTTTTGTAGAAGGCTACTTTCTAATGAGGATGTGCTGAAAGTGATTATAATTGACCATTTTTCGGGTGAAAAATGAAATGTATTTTTTTCAAGCAATAGAACTGGTAATTTCTGGATGAAATAAATGTTAAAGCATTCCTGTCATATAACAGAAAAATATTTATGTTACTCACTAGGTTATGTACATGCTTTTCATGTCTTTTTTATGTGTCTAGCTCCTGTATTAGGCTCATAAATCCCATTGTTATGCTGCTCACTCATTCTTACATCCACTTATCAGGAAGGGGCGTGTATGAGACAAACACTGACTCCGCCCTCACCATTCATTTACTTCATCCCTGAGTCTGCTGTGCTGGGTCTCCAAATACTGCAGGCATTGTAACCCTTCCTATCGGTTTTTAGACAGGAGTGTGACAGACAGGGCAGGAGTGAGAACAGAGGAGTGCTAGGCC
Organism: Hyla sarda; assembly: GCF_029499605.1. Lineage (NCBI taxonomy): Eukaryota > Metazoa > Chordata > Amphibia > Anura > Hylidae > Hyla > Hyla sarda. The sequence goes on along the minus strand of NC_079191.1, from coordinate 164,686,963 downwards.
TTTTCCTCACTTCCTGGACTTTGTCCTAGCCTGTGCTTCTGCTGGGACAAAGATGATTCTCCAGCCAGACAGGGTTGTGTTCTGCATGGTATGGGGACCCCTAGTGGTCTTTTTTTTTAATAAGATTTCTATTAAAAAAAAAAAAAAAGGATACAAATGTTTATGAAGTATATTAGAAATGTTAATGTTTTGCCAAGATGTACAACATATAAAAAGTTTTTATTTTGTCCATTTAAGGGTTTTTATACAGAAAAATAAAAATGTTATACATTTAATAAGTTCATCACTTAAAATCAATATCGAGAATTTATTGAACCTTTGTAGATGATAAATATGAACACTGCTCTTCTAACACCTATCATATAAAATAAAGAATGTATAATCTATATGGCTTGGATAATAAATAACATTTTCTAGCTAGTGAAGAAATATTTCTTGCAGAGAACATGTTCAAATGATTTGCTGTGACCCATGGGAATAGCTTGTGTTATCGTGGGCCTAAAGCAGTCTAACTTTTTTTTTTTTTTTTTTTAACATTGACAAAAATATTTGTTATAAAAATGTTGTGTTTATACCAAGTTTTAAGCTGGGCATCCATGTCTCATGCATCAGTATTACTTTCTGGTTTAGACATTAAACCAAAGATAATTTTTCAACAGTTTATAAAATTTTATTTTTTACTTTTATTTTATCAGAAAATAATAAAATGCATATCTAGACTTATGTATAGTACAAAGTTTACAGTACGTATTATTTGCCTAGATAGCAAATTATTTCTAGTTAAAGTATCCCTATCATTTAACAAAACTATTCACATGGTCAGACCCCCAACGATTTTTACAAACCATATAAATCTACAGAGACAGATATTCTAAATAAACATTAAGATTACAGCAAGCCATAGAGTGAAGCTGTGCTTTTGTTCCCAATCATTTTAACTATCATTCGGGGTCTAAACACCTAGACCAATCAAAACTGTAGACATGTCAAAAGTTTTGTTAAATGACACTTATGCTTTAAATGTGTATGGCACATTCAAAAGCAGCAACAATGAACTCATATTAACCCCTTGGGGACGGAGGGTTTTTCCATTTTTGCATCGATTAAAATGATACCCTATTTATATAGGTTTGATTTTGTCGTACTTCTGGAAAAAAAATAATAACTACATGCATGGAAATTTAAATGTTTAAAATTGTTTACATATGAGGTGGTAAGAGGGCTAATTTTTTGCACCGTGAACTGAAGTTTTTACCCTTCTGCTGCGTCTTAGCTGATTGGGACATCGTGATTTCACCATGATGGTCATCAGCTTTGAATGCTGCTTCTAAAGGGTTAATAGTGCACGGTACCCCGATCGGTGAAGCGCACTATTAGCAAAAGGTCCCGGATGTTGTTAGAGGCTGGGCCTGACCCGCTATGACACAGGGCCACGGAGTGGCCCCGTGTTATAGAAAAGGAGCGGGCGAAGGGTGTACAGGTATGCCCTTCATCCCCAATAGGTTAACACTCCCATTTACAGCTGTGTTTGAAGGCTTTTGAACCCTTTAGAACGTTCTAGAATTTTTTACATTAATTTAACCTAAAACTAACACATGACCAAAAACTAGATAAAGAAAACCAAAGTAAGCAAATTAGCCAAAAATGTTAAACTATTTATTGAAGAAAATGAGCTAATATCACATATCTGTGAGTAACAAAAGGAAGTAAGCCTTTAGGGCTAGCAGTTCAAAGTGTTTTCAGTCAATGTGTGAGGGAAACCTGTTTTATATAAAGAAGAGAGATTTGTTTAAGTCTGATCTTCACACCACGTTCGTGAAAGTGTATGGTTGCACGAATATTTGGGATTTCAGGACCTCAGAAGAAGAGTTGTTAATGGAAGAGTTGCAACACCACCTGTAAAAAGTTGTGACCCCACCAATCCACAGTCAGGCAGATTTGTACATATCAAGAAAATTAGGGGCATTATTTTAGGTAGTGCTATTACTCCCAGCATGGAACACACTGTTCCATGGTTGGAGTAGTAGTACCTGTACTAATTGACAGATCGCCCGTGTCACTTCTAACACCCGTTGCGATCCTCCTGTATGGTCGCCTGCACTGCCGAATATATATATATACACCTATTCATATTTCCCACAGAGAACTGTGATTGGCCAGATGGTTCCAGCCAATCACAGGTCTCTGCAGGAAATATAAATAATAGGCATATACAAGGCATATACTCATACGACAGTGGGAACAGAGAAGAGCAGCCGGCCGCCCACATCTATACATTATACAGGACAATCGCATCAGGTGTTAGAAGTGACACTCGCTGCGATTTGTCTATTAATGCAGGTACTACTGCTCCCAGCATGGAGCAGAGTGTGCTCCATGTTGGGAGCAGTAGTACCTGCAGTTGAGGACAGATCAAAGCAAGTGTCACTGCTGACACTCGATGTGATCATCCTGTCTATTGCAGAGATGCAAGCGCAGGAGAACTAAATGACTTACATTGTATTTTGTTATTTCTCATGTATCATGACACCTGTCCTAAAACAATCACGACACCTGTCCTTAACCCCTTAAAGGGGTACTCCAGTGGAAAAAAACATTTCTTAAATCAACTGGTGCCAGAAAGTTAAACTGATTTCTAAATTACTTCTATTTAAAAATCTTAATCCTTCCTGTACTTATCAGCTGCTGCATGCTCTAAAGGAAGTTTTTTTCTTTGTGAATTTCTTTTCTGTTTGACACCAGTGCTCTCTGCTGACACCTCTGTCCATTTCAGGAACTGTCAAGAGCAGGGGAAAAGCCCCATAGCAAACCTGACCTGCTCTGGACAGTTCCTGAAATAAACAGAGGTGTCAGCAGAGAGCACTGTGGTCAGACAGAAAATAAATTCAAAAAGAAAAGAACTTCCTGTGGAGCATACAGCAGCTGATAGGAAGGATTAAGATTTTTAAATAGAAGTTATTTACAAATCTATTTTACTTTCTGTCACCAGTTGATTTAAAAAAAAAAAAAAAAAACATACTAATTTTTTACATTAATGACCGGGCTTTTTTTTTATTTGACATGTGTCTCTTTAAGTGGTTAAAATTTTAGAATGCTTTTTCTGAGCGAAGCGATTCTGAGATTGTTTATTCTTGACATATTGTACTTTATATAAGTGAAGCATTTTTGTTGACACATGCAGCATTTTTGTGAAAAACTCCAAAATATTATGAAAAACTGGAATAATTTTTTTAAATCTTTTTTTTCCCTTTTTTGTGTTATCATTTTCCGACAGCTGTAACATTTGTATTTTTCATCTGACGCCATTGAGTGAGGGCTTATTTTTTGCGGGACAAGCAATACTTTTTATTGGTATCATTTTTGCGATATATGCTACCTTTTGATCTTTTTTATTCTGCTATTTGTACCAAAATTGGCGAATTTTCTTTCTTTTTTTTCTTTTTTTACGGCGTTCGTCGTGCGGGATAATTTACATTATAGCTTTATAGTACACATCATTAGGGACATGGCAATATGTAGTATGTATATGATTTGTGTGTTTGTTTGTTTTATGAGAACACAAGGCATTTATTGGGAAAGGGGCATGTATTTCACTTCATACTTTTATTGAAAAACTTTTTATAATTTTATTCTTCATTTTTACAGGTTATACTGTGCTGTAATACATTTATACTGAAGCACAGTATAACCCGATGAGCTGCACACACTGCAGCCTGTGTGATCCAGCCTGTGGCTAGATCTCACAGGCTTCAGTAGCTGGCAGACAGAAGGCCATCAGCTGGCTTCCTGCTGCCATAGCAACCAACGACAATCCATGATCGTATCGTGCAGCCGCCATTGGTGAACAGGCGGAACACCCTCCCCCTGTCAAAACCATAGATGCCGTGATCAGGATTGATCACAGCATCTATGGGGTTAATGCTGCCAGGAGCTGCGCAATCGTGGCCACAGCAGCTGCGGCAGGACACCAGCTGTGATTGACAGCTGGGTCCCGCTGCTGCTCTCCTAAGCTGCGGGCGTCAGAGGAGGAGATTAGCAGGATGTGTGCATAGGTCCCAGAGCGCGAACATGTTGTGTTCTGGGATATATGCATACGTCCTGTAGCAGGAAAGTCCTTTTACCAAACAAAAAATGGGTAAAGAATAATAAAAAAAAAACATTTTGGAATGTCCAAATCGAAGTCCTGATCTTAATGGAATAGAAATGATGTGGAAGAACATGAAGCAAGCAGTTTATGAGAGGAAAACCACCAGCATAACAGAGCTGTTTTATATGGAGGAATGGACTAAAATGTATAATTTTAACTCAACAGAATTGTATCTGATTTTGAGGTATATCATAATATAGTAGATAACTGCAAAATATACAAAAAGAGATGAGCGTGAGGAGCCTCTCGAACACGCATTCAATCAGAACGTCAGGGGGTTCACGGCTTGCCGAACTTTCAAACATTGCTAGGTTCTGCCCATGTCAACTAGTGTTGGGTGTGAATATTCGCATTTTGAATTTTTATTGTAAATATTGCAGATTCGAGAATTTGCGAATATTGCGAATATATTTGCTATGTATTCGAAATTGTGATTATTAACTTTTTTCCCGCTTATGCGCATATTCGCATATGTGAATATTCACATATTCCTTCTCTTCACTTGTGGGCCAATTAGAATGATGCAAATACACTTGTCAGAGGTTAGCAACAACATCCCTAGCAACCAATAGTAAAGTTGCCCACCCCCTCACTGGTGTCTTCCTCAAATACGCGATTATGCAAATATAACGAATATGCAAAATTTGTGAATATAGGATGAATATTCGTCTACATATTTGCGAAATATCACGTATTCGAATATGGGCAATGCCGCTCATCACTAATGTCTACCAGGCAATATCAGGACTAAGTTATTTTTGCAGCTGACAGTCGAGAGTACAGCTCAGCCCAGCAAAGAAGGATTTAATTAGCATGAGTTAACTCCTTGAGTTAGATATATAATGCCATCTATATGGCTGTATAACGTATACAGTAAAGAGAGTGATACTTACCATCTAATTGCTGATCTGGGCCCTTTCTTGTGTAGCTTTGCCCCTTGTGATTTCATCGATAGAGGTGGCGCTACACAAGAAGAGGCCCAGACCAGTGACAAGATAGCAAGTACACATATAGATGGCTGAATAATGTATACATCCCCCCAGGAGTTAAATAGTGTCGCTTAGCAGTACTAATTAATGCCTTCCTTGCTGCCCTGGTAATTCTCAGCCCAGCAAGATGTTACAATAATCCAGCAGATTTGCAGGTTTACTGTGGCAAAAAGTTAAGTTGTGCTGCGCTATTCACCGTGAACCAAACACCTTCCAAAAGTTCGGAAGGCCCGGCAAGCCAAACTTTCTGAAAGCTTGCTCAATTCCATATCCAGATTACTGAGAAAACCCATCAGCAGAATTTAGGCTGCATTCTGTCAAAGAACTGCAGACAGACACCATTTTTAAAAGCCCCCCCTGTCTGCAGGCCATTGACAAAAATATTTGTTGGCAAGTCCTGCAGGAAAACCTGGGAATTGTTTCTTACTTTGAATTGCATGTTATCATCGAATTGTATGTTCAAATTTCATCTCTATATTTCCCCTTATTTGAAAAGTCTTTAAACTTTAGGCAAGTTGTGATTATTCTTGACAAAGATGTTCTTGAAATGTAAGCATCAGATCCTCAGATCCAAACATCCTCTTTTACAAATTCATAGAGCTTGCTGGGATATTCTTCCACCCCAGTATAAATAGAGCAAGGGCTGAATGAAGCCGTAATTACTGTACAGATCTAAATGAAGTGCTGGTAGTTATGGATATAGAATTAGATCCATGATTCAACAAATTTTATTACTCACATATCATTATTCACAAATGAAAGTAAAGTATTCAATGAGGTAATGGAAAGTGGAGAAATGTAACAAAATAAAATATTCTAACTGGGTCATGTTATTTCCACTCTTTACTGAACCATTTGCAATAAAAAGGATAAAGAGGCAGACCGATTGCCAGTGAATTCTTAAAGAGCTACTCATTTGAAATCTTTTTTTTTTTTTACTTATATAATTTTTTATAAAAAAAAAATATACAATATAATCAACTATGATGGAACATAACATAAAAAGGTTATGCTCTGTAAAGCAGCAATTATAAATAAATAAATTCATAAATAAATAAATAAATAAAAACCCTCCTCTACATGGCTTTGAATAGATAATACAAAGACGACAATGCAAATCGCCATCCAAGTGAGTCACTAGCAGAATAGACAAAAAGAGAATAGACAATCTTGCTGAGGTCTCCAATGCCACCTCAGGGCATGCCAACCATTTGCTTTTACTATCTTTCAAATTTTTGTGGGGATTTCTGTTTGTATTAATATAGTGACATTTTATTAATGAATTACCCTCTTTCTAGTAGATATGCTATCCATGATAGAGCTTTCACAATAGCTAGCATTTTCTTTTCAGGACATTACAATTCTTACACATAACCAAATAACCCCACATTTGGAGCTATTGGGCTCATACTGGAAGCATTTTCCCTATAAGCTTCAATGTATTGACAATGAACCACATTCCTATATCATGTGTTAAATCTACTTCTTTCTCAGCCCTTACTCCCAAAAGTTTTGCATAATAAACAATAATTAATGATATTAAATTAAATGTCATGGTTGACCAAATTTCATGCTCCTCTACGGCTTATTGGCAGGGTCCATCTATCCATCTCTGCCACATCTATCTATCTCATTAGTTTTCATACAAGTAGGGACTGGGTTAAAAAAATAAACATAAAAAAATTAAAAAAAATATGCCCCTCAGTTTGTTGGTGTTCCAATGTTAATGCAACTCCAGTGTCCCCACCAGAGGTGCTGCAATAACACCCCATTGTATAATGTGCAGCTAATTATTGGCCTCAGCATTCATGTTCCATATAAATATTGAATATGTGGGCAGAAAAGAACCATTTGGCCCATCTAATCTGCCCAATAATCTGAATACTGAATACTGAATAATTTGAAGGATATCCTTATGCTTATCCCATACATGCTTAACCCCTTAAGGACTCAGCCCATTTTGGCCTTAAGGACTCAGACAATTTAATTTTTACGTTTTCATTTTTTCCTCCTCGCCTTCTAAAAATCATAACTCTTTTATATTTTCATTCACAGACTAGTATGAGGGCTTGTTTTTTGCGCGACCAGTTGTCCTTTGTAATGACATCACTCATTATATCATAAAATGTATGGCGCAACCAAAAAACACTATTTTTGTGGGGAAATTAAAACGAAAAACGCAATTTAGCTAATTTTGGAAGGTTTTATTTTCGCGCCGTACGATTTATGGAAAAAATTACATGTGTTCTTTATTCTGAGGGTCAATACGATTAAAATGATACCCATTATTATATACTTTTATATTATTGTTGCGCTTAAAAAAAATCACAAACTTTTTAACCAAATTAGTACGTTTATAATCCCTTTATTTTGATGACCTCTAACTTTTTTATTTTTCCGTATAAGTGGCGGTATGGGGGCTCATTTTTTGCACCATGATCTGTACTTTTTTTTGATACCACATTTGCATATAAAAAACTTTTAATACATTTTTTATAATTTTTTTTTTATAAAATGTATTAAAAAAGTAGGAATTTTGGAATTTTTTATTATTTTTTCGTTCACGCCGTTCACCGTACGGGATCATTAACATTTTATTTTAATAGTTCGGACATTTACGCACGCGGCGATACCAAATATGTCTATAAAAAATGTTTTTTACGCTTTTTGGGGGTAAAATAGGAAAAAACGGATGTTTTACTTTTTTATTGGGGGAGGGGATTTTTCACTTTTTTTTTACTTTTACTTTTACATTTTTTTACATTTTTTTTTACACTTGAATAGTCCCCATAGGGAACTATTCATAGCAATACCATGATTGCTAATACTGATCTGTTCTATGTATAGGACATAGAACAGATCAGTATTATCGGTCATCTCCTGCTCTGGTCTGCTCGATCACAGACCAGAGCAGGAGACGCCGGGAGCCGCACGGAGGAAGGAGAGGGGACCTCCGTGCGGCGTTATGAATGATCGGATCCCCGCAGCAGCGCTGCAGGCGATCCGATCGTTCATTTAAATCGCGAACTGCCGCAGATGCCGGGATCTGTATTGATCCCGGCACCTGAGGGGTTAATGGCGGACGCCCGCGAGATCGCGGGCGTCGGCCATTGCCGGCGGGTCCCTGGCTGCGATCAGCAGCCGGGATCAGCCGCGCATGACACGGGCATCGCTCCGATGCCCGCGGTTATGCTTAGGACGTAAATGTACGTCCTGGTGCGTTAAGTACCACCTCACCAGGACGTACATTTACGTCCTGCGTCCTTAAGGGGTTAAACTACTTGACTGTATTTGCAGCGACCACTTCTGCAGAAAGGCTATTCCATGCATCCACTACTCTCTCAATAAAGTAATACTTCCTGATATGACTGCATAAACCTTTGCCCTTTAAAATAAAATGATGCCCTCTTGTGTGGTAGTTTTTTTTCTTTTAAATATGCTCTCCTCCTTTACTGTGTTGATTTCCTTTATGTATTTAAAAGTCTCTATCATATCCCCTCTTTCTCATCTTTTTTTCCAAGCTATACATGTTAAAGGGGTACTCCATTCCCAGACATGTTATCCCCTATCTAAAGGATAGGGTATAACATGTCAGATTGCAGGGGATTTGGCCACTGTCTAACATGTCTAGGGACAGAGAACCCCTTTAAGGTCCTTTAACCTTTCTTGGTGTGTTTTATCCTGCAATTCACGTACTAGGTTTAGTAGCTCTTCTCTGAACTCTCTCCAAAATATCTATGTCTTTCGGAAGATATGGTCTCCAGAACTGTGCACAATACTCCAAGTGAGATCTCACCAGTGCTCTGTACAGTGTAATGAGCACTTCCCTCTTTCTGCTGCTAATACCTCTTCCTATACACCCATGAGCACTTCCCTCTTTCTTCTGCTAATACCTCTCCTTATACAACATGAGCACTTCCCTCTTTCTACTGCTAATACCTCTCCCTATAAACCCATGAACACTTCACTCTTTCTACTGATAATACCATTTTCTATGCACCCATGAGCACTTCCCTCTGTCTGCTGCTAATACCTCTTCCTATACACCCATGAGCACTCCCCTCTTTCTGCTGCTAATACCTCTCCTTATACAACCATGAGCATTTCCCTCTTTCTACTGCTAATACCTCTCCCTATAAACCCATGAGCACTTCCCTCTTTCTACTGATAATACCCTTTTCTATGCACCCATGAGCACTTCCCTCTTTCTAGTGCTAATACCTCTCCCTATGCACCCATGAGCATTTCACTCTTTCTACTGCTAATACCTCTCTTTATAAACCCATGGGTACTTCCCTCTTTCTACTGCTAATACCTCTCCTTATACACCCATGAGCACTTCCCTCTTTCTATTGATAATACCTCTCCTTATATACACCCATGAGCACTTCCCTCTTTCTATTGATAATACCTCTCCCTATACACCCATGAGCATTTCCCTCTTTCTACTGCTAATACCTCTCCTTATACACCCAAGCATTCAGCTAGCATTTCCTGCTACTCTATGACATTGTTTCATAATGTGAGTGCAATTCTCCAACAGTGCGAACAGTAAACATAATACTGCCATAATATTGCAGAAACTTGGGGCCCAAAATGTCACAATATAGTTGTATTTACATGTCCTAAGGAACAATATGATCCATTCACAACAAAGATGCATCTTTAATAAGACCCTTCAAAGAAAAACACAGATATAAAGTTTCCTTAAAGAGACAGTAACCTTGGCTAATTACCTGAAACAAGATATTTTTCAACAGCAAAACGACAGCAAATAATACAAACTGGTGTAACAGTTTTACATACACATATCTAACAATTTTACTGTAGTGTACTAGGAGTGGAACCCACCCCATCACTACTCAAAACCATTAATTGAAAAAGCATTTTTTATGGTCTATTGATTCACATATTCCAGGTGCAGATAAATCAGCAGCAGCAGCAGTTTGAGGGAACAAGTTGGCAGGTTTGAACAGTTTTCCCAGACAAACAGAATAGTTTTTCTTTCTGTATCATGACAGATTTGTTTATCACTAATTGCTAATACACAGCAGAATTAATTCACTTACATAAATGGCATTACAGCCACTCCAACTGTCTACACAAAACAATCTCAGAGACTAAGCCTGGAACACCTCCGTCATCAAATACTGATGTATGTTATCTTGCATGTTTTTCATAGCTTGTAAAGGCACAAATTGTAAATTGCATTGTTTCACTTTTATTGGTATATTTTGGCATCGGTTAATGAAAAGTGCTACGCATTTTTATAAAGTTAGGCATAAATGATTGATTTTGTTCCCCTATGCAATATAACGTGGCATTATTTTCATCTGCACTGTCTCAAATATATGTACATACAAACTGAGCAATATTACTTTCACGTAGAGATTGATTTACATACAGAAACATCTGTCCCGAGTACAGAAAATAAAATATTGCTTAATATTCTCTATAGTTGCACAGTCGTAGCTACAACTACTTTCACAAGCAGCGAAAATCATTACAATTTGTTAGTTACTGATAAATGTGCAGTAACTATACAGGAAATGTCTCACCTGTAATGATTTTTTTTCAAACTAATTTTTCATTATGTACAATAGGCCTTTGCCCAGGGGAGTGCTTTTCAAGCTGGGTGTTGTCAGGCCCATCGCTAAAGGACAGGCAAACCAAGCAATTGCTTGGGGCCCCGAGCTGGACCGGGGCCCCAAGCAGAGCCGGTGCTTGTTGTGCTTCCTATAAGGCTGCAGCCGCCTGAGCGCTCTATAGAGAGCCTCCCGAGTTCCTCCTCTTCCTCCTGGCTGTCAGCTGTGGGCTGGGCCGTCCTCCTGCCCCTATCCCGTTTCGGCAGCTCGCCCTGTCGGCCGGCTGGCCAGCAGTGCAGGAGCCTGGATCGGGAGGAAGAGACTAAAGTTGCTCGGCCTATTTTTGTGCCTGGCTCACCTGTAGTTGCCTCACTCAGGATATCCTCGCCCCCAGTTAAGTGCCGTACAGCTACGTGCATCAGCCTCGTATTGACGTTCGCTCACGTCACGCTCCCAGAATTTAAGGGCCGGTATTACTATGTCCTGACGCCGGCCCTAGGTATTCTGTGAACGTGAAGTGAGCAAACAACATTACCAAGCATAGCTGTGCAAGCCCTTATTTGGGGAAGGTTCTTCCCTGAATTCCCAGCTACTGCATTGGTACCAGCTGGGGGGGTCTAATCTAGGGATACTACCTGCCTACTGGGGGAGGGGGTTAATCACGGGATACTACCTGCCTACTCCATGTCAATTTTACTTGGGGCCCCCAAATTCCTTCAAACGGCACTGGGTGTTGTGAACACATGTGTGGGGTGTCATGGGACTGTACCTTTTAACAGCAGCTTCTGGTCACTGTTTTTAAGTGGTCACGGCCCATGCTGCCTGATCTTGAACTGGCAGCCAGTGCCATGGCCACATTAAAGCAGTGAGCAGCCTCACATCGCACCTAGGAGCAGAGGGGTGCGTTTCGTCAGTGCCCCACAGGAGGATGTCAACATACTCGCCAAGCCTGCACTTGAGCCTGCCGATGCACAATGAGAGACACAGACCAGGTTAGAATTTACACAGGGGAGATTGGGGGGTTTGGTGATCAAGGGGGAGGGGAAATAAATGGCACAGGGATGATCAAGGGGGTGAAATGGCACAGTAGGTGATGAAATGGCACAGGTAGTAATGAAATGGCTTAGGGAAGGCTGAAGGATAAAATGGCACATGGGTGATGATAGACGTTATAAGGTGGTACAGGAGGTAATGAAATGGCAAAGGGAGTGAAAAAATTGCATAAAGGTGATGAAAATGGGTTGATAAAATGGAACAGGAGGTGATGAAGGCACTGGGGATAATGGAGGAGATGATGAAGTAGCACAGAAGGTGATGAAGGGGTTGATGTAATGGCACAGGGGGATAGCAGCCACATTTGTAAATGTAGAGATCTCCGGCACGCACTTTTCTTATTTTATCCGGTCCGGGCTGCAAAAAAAGAAAACAAACTTTCTCTTGCCTGCCTATGCGCCCCCGGAGCTCCGGTACAGGTGTCCGGTCACCAGGCTGTTTGCTTCTTACTTCCTGTTAGCCCGGCACATCACACAGTGCTTCAGCCTATCACTGGCCGAGGCGGGACATCACTCCGGCCGGTGATAGGCTGAAGCTCCGTGTGACGTGTCGGGCTAACAGGAAGTAGTCAGGCAAGAGAAAGTTTGTTTACTTTTTTTTTTTTTGCAGCCCGGACCGGATAAAATAAGAAAAGTGCACGCCGGACTACTCCTTTAAATATTTTTAGACTTGCAGTACAGGCAAGAGATAACAATGCTTTGCCTCACATATACAGGCACTGCTGTTAGTAAGTACACATGGTGTTTATAATAAATGTGTAATGGTAGTAGCACAACTGCAACAATAAGTGCTGTGCTAGAGTGTATAATAAATAGCTTACTTTGGTATATACTACACATGGAGCTGGTGCAGCATGTGCCAATGTAAGCTACAAATTACAACATAGATGGAACCTATGGAGAAAAAAACTGTATGTCATTAAACTTGATGTTAAATATTATCTGATTCTGGGCCTATTTATAGCACTAGATTTCTGCTGACAAGTCTGCTTTAAAATGCCCCTGTTATTCAACCCCCCAAAAATTTGACATGTTAAAGAGACATTACAAAAGTTTTGTTTGGTCAGAGCTCTCAATGTTCCCTGACTTGTAGCGATATTTGTCCAGCTTTCCTAGAAGGCATCTTTATAAGGCTGGGTTCCCACATCCGAAAATGTGCGGAATGTCTGCCCGGAAAACACAAGCAGATATTTTACACATTTGAGTGACCCAGCGGGCACTAGGACCGCTCGGAAATGCCCCGTTTCATAGACACCAATGCATTTTCAAGCGGAATCCGCTGAAAGAATAGACAAGTCTATTCCTTCTGTGGACACCGGAATCGGGATTACTGCCAGAAAAATTCTGCCTTGTGTACAGTGCAAGAGAATCCCATGGAAATCAGCGGAATGTCCATGCGGCATATTCCTGTGGAAAATGGCCTAAGTCTATGAGGCCAACCAGAGAAGCTGGAAGAAGATCATTGTGAGCTGGGGAGTGAAGTGCTTCAGCATGCCCTTCTCCCCTCTCATTCTACTATGTTTTCTTTCTTTTTTATTTTTTTTCTTCTTCTTTTTTTTTTATGACAGGGACATTTTAAAGAGGTAGTCCAGTGGTGAAAAACGTATCTCCTAAGGATAGGGGATAAGTTTGAGATCGCGGACGGTCCGACCTCTGGGGCCCCCTGCGATCTCTCTGTACGGGGCCCCGGCTCTCCGCCCAGATAGCGGGTGTCGACCCCCGCACGAAGCGGTGGCTGACACGCCCCCTCAATACATCTCAATGGCAGAGCTGGAGATTCCCGAAGGCAGCGCTTCGGCTCTGCCATAGAGTTGTATTGAGGGGGCGTGTCGGCCGCCGCCTCGTGCGGAGGTCGACAGGCCCCCTTGGCGCAGGCTGTCGGGGCTCCGTACAGGAGATCGCGGGGGGCCCCAGCGGTCGGACCCCCCCCGCGATCTGCAACTTATCCCCTATCCTTAGGATAGGGGATAAGTTGCTCACCACTGAGTCACCACTGGACTACTCCTTTAAAGATAATCTATCAGCCCTTTATCTGCAAACACTGGCTGATAGGTCAAATCGAGATAAAACTAACCATACATTTGGTTCTTCTGATGGTCTGAGGCCACTAGTGTGCTATTAGTACCACACCTGTGCATGTAACACTGCTGTAAAAAATAAACAAGGGTTATTAGATAAATGAGAAACACATATGAAGGAATTTGTTTCAAACCTCAACGCCATTTTTTCTGAAAAGATTGTTAAAACTTTTATATCAATGGAGTGATATCATACAAAAAGGGAAAGGAAAATGCAACAAAATAAGGTTTTTGGAAAATGGAAAAAAGCAAGGTTGATGTTTGATTTTCAATATACATAAGACAATAAAAAGACAAATGTTAATTGTTTTCTTTCGTTATGTGAGGTTGTAACCCAGATTCTAAATTGTAAATGTATGCCAGGAGATACAGTACATAAACAACATCTGATATATATGTAAATATATATATATATATATATATATATATATATATATATTAGTGCACCTGATATATATGTAATTGAACTCTTTTCTCAAATAAGTGTGATTTTATTACGCTTAATGAAGACTTCTTGGCTAGTAACGGTGTGTACTACAGTAACTTTTATTTCTTCCGTTTACACTATAAAAGCACACAATTAAAGAAATTGCATTCCTCTTGGTGCATAGAGCACAGCAGGGGCTGGGATATTAACATTGCTGTGATTATAGCTCTCCTCTCTTGTTGCAGCATAGGGACTATTAAAAATAAATAATTACAAAATCTTTATATCGTAACATTGCTACAGCGTTCTGTGAGGCTGCTAACAGAAAGCAACAGCACTGCAGGGCCACCAGCTGAGGTCTTCATGTGTTAAAATAAAAAGATTCATAAAGGGCTATCAGATAAAACATTATAGAGTGCCGGCATTAATCTCCGTTGAAAGATTAAATGTTCTCTATTCATTTTTTATTTTTACTGTCAGCTCTTCAATCCCTCAATGACTCTAAATGGCTACAGATAGTCTCATAGTTGCCGCAGGCATAGGAAAGGTTTGACAGATGAAAATTACAATTACATGGTGAAATTAAATATTAATGTTTTGGGCCCTCAGGCTTTTGGCTCTCCCAGTGGATGATAATGTAAATGCTTTCAGGCCAGGAAATGCAGTACTCTGTATGTTATAGACCAATGGTCAGTGCTTTCAGGACACAGTAAGAGGTACTCAATGAATTGTATTGCAAAGGAAACGTCATAATTCAAGCACTGTATAGTGAGATGGATATCTACTATCACGACGCAGATTGCAAAGATGTCTCTGAAATAATTTCTTCACATCATGGGAAAATAATATATCTTGTAAAAGAACTGTAGGTATCATCTATTACATTTATATCCTACATCATTCCACTATACAACTAGTCACTTGTTATACAATTGAACCACATTTTCCTGTAGGCTTAGAAGAAGTGTAACCTCACAGCTTAGAAGCTTCACTTGCACATACTTTAGAAAGTCTGCTTTTGCGTTGACTTCCTGAGCTACACTTTAACCCCTTAAGGACCCGGGCTTTTTCCGTTTTTTCATTTTCAATTTTTCCTCCTTAACTTAAAAAATTCATAACTCTTAAAAATTTTCACCTAAAATTATATATAATGGCTTAATTTTTGCGTCACTAATTCTACTTTGTAATGACATTAGTAATTTTACCCAAAAATCTATGGTGAAACAGGAAAAAAAATCAATGTGCGACAAAATTGATGAAAAAACACTATTTTGTAAGTTTTGGGGGCTTCTGTTTTGACGGAGTACATTTTTTGTCAAAAATGATACCTTATCTTTATTCTGTAGGTCCATACGGTTAAAATGATACCATACTTGTATAGGTTTGAATTTGTATCACTTCTGAAAAAAATCATGAATACATGCAGGAAAATTTATACGTTTAAAATGGTAATCTTTTGACCCCTATAACTTTTTTATTTCTCTGTGTTCAGGGAGCTTTGAGGACTCATTTTTTGCACCGTCATCTGAAGTTTTTAGCGGTACTATTTTTGTTCTGATCAGACTTTTTGATCACTTTTTATTCACTTTTTTGTGGTATAAAAAGTGATAAAAAATGCGCTATTTTGGACTTTGGAATTTTTTTGCGCGTACGCCATTGAACGAGCAGTTTAAAAAGCGGTATATTTTTATAATTCGGACATTTCTGCACACGGTGATACCACATATGTTTATTTTTATTATTATTTACATAATGTTTTTTTTATTTTTGGAAATGCCGGGTGATTCAAACTTTTATTAGGGGAAGGGATAATTGAAAGGGTTAATGATTTTTTTACACTTTTCTTATGCAATATTATAGCTCCTATAGGGGGCTATAACATTGCATGTACTGATCTTTTACACTGATTGATCCATCTCCATAGGAATGGATCAATCAGTGTTTTCGGCGATTGAATGCTCAAGCCTGGATCTCAGGCTTGAAGCATTCATTTGGCGATCGGACAGCACAGGAGAAGGTAAGAAGACCTCCTCCTGTGCTACAGCTGTTCGGGATGCCGCGATTATACCGCGCCAATCCCGAACAGCTCCCTGAGCTAGCCGGGCACTTTTACTTTCGTTTTTTGCCGTGCGGCTCAGCTTTGAGCGCGCGGCTAAAGGGTTAATAGCGCGCGGCACAGCGATCAGTGCCACGCGCTATTAGAGGCGGGTCCCGGCTTCACTATGACGCCGGGCCCGCCGCGATATGATGCGGGGTCACCGTGTGACCCCGCGTTATATCGCAGGACCGGGACTCATGACGTACGCATACGTCATGGGTCCTTAAGAGGTTAAAGTGTACCTGTCATTAAAGGGGTACTCCGGCCCTAATACATCTTATCCCCTATCCAAAGAATAGGGCATAAGATGTATGATCTCGGGGGTCCCGCCGCTGAGGACCCCCGCAATCTGTCATTCCGCACCCACATTTGTGAGCTCTCCGCAGCGCTGGAGGCTCTGAGTTTGAAGCGTGACAAACACGGGGCCGGAGTATCGGGACATCACGACTCCGCCCTGTGTTATGTCACGGTCTGAGCAGGTCGTGACATCATGATAGTCCGGCTCCGTGGTCAATACGCTTCACACTCGGAACCTCGAGCGCTGTGGAGAGCTCACAAAGGTGGGTGCGGAATGACAGATTGTGGGATAGGGGATAAGATGTATTAGGGCTGGAGTACCCCTTTAACAAAGACTTTTTTTTCCAGTGGGGACAAGCATGGCTCTGTGCAATGAGGACAAGCAGGGCTCTGTACACTGAGGACAAGCAGGGCTCTGTGCACTGAGGACAAGCAGGGCTCTGTGCACTGAGGACAAGCAGGGCTCTGTGCACTGAGGACAAGCAGGGCTCTGTAAACTGAGGACAAGCAGGGCTCTGTAAACTGAGGACAAGCAAGGCTCTATGCAGTGAGGACAAGCAGGGCTCTGTACACTGAGGACAATCAGGGCTCTATACACTGAGGACAAGCAGGGCACTGTACACTGAGGACAATTAGTTGCAGTCCAGTAGTCACGCTAGCATTAGGAGGAATTAGAGTAAAACTCACGATTTTTGGTTCTGTTGAGGCTGTAGGTTTTGAGGCCTAGCGTGTCTTTGAAAGTTGCGTAGCACCCCGCCCTGTTAGTCCGGCATCCACGAGAGCAGAAATCCAAGAGAGCGATAATTGGACGCAGCTCCCTTATATGGGCAGGGGCTGGACTAACGCTAATTGGTCCAAACAGATGTCAATCACCTTTACAGAGATTTGTGGGTAACATGTGACCCAAGGACCTCGTAAGGTCCTGCAAAATACCATAGAGGTTACTAGCATGGTCACATGATCAAAGGTCCTACGATGCTGAACAAGGTAAGTACTATACATTTCTATACATTTCTATACAATAAAAATATAATTATTAATATATAAATTTATGAGCATTAAAGTTAGACTTAAGGAGAGGCGACTAGGGGCTGTCCCACCTGAGGAACCCTACCTGAACGTAGTGACTCTGACTTTGGGGACCTCTGCACTAGGTACTGGATGCAATACGGTACTGGGACACAACACAAGCAGGGCTCTGTACACTGAGGACAAGCAGGGCTCTGTGCAGTGAGGACAAGCAGGGCTCTTTCTATACACTGATAACAAGCAGGGCTCTGTACATTGAGGACAAGCAGGGCTCTGTACACTGAGGACAAGCAGGGCTCTCTACACTGAGGACAAGCAGGGCTCTATACACTGAGGACAAGCAAGGCTCTGTACATTGAGGACAAGCAGGGCTCTGTACACTGGGGACAAGCAGGGCTCTGTACACTGAGGACAAGCAGGGCTTTGTGCACTGAAGACAAGCAGGGCTCTGTGCATTGAGGACAAGCAGGGCTTTGTGCAGTGAGGACAAGCAGGGCTCTGTACAATGAGGACAAGCAGGCCTCTGTACACTGAGGACAAGCAGGGCTCTGTGCAGTGAGGACAAGCAGGGATCTGTGCACTGAGGACAAGCAGGGCTCTGTACACTGAGGACAAACAGGGCTCTGTACACTGAGGAAAAGCAGGGCTCTGTGTAGTGAGGACAAGCAAGGCTCTGTACACTAAGGACAAACAGAGCTCTGTGCAGTGAGGACAACAGGGCTCTGTACACTGAGGACAAGCAGGGCTCTGTACACTGAGGGCAAGCAGGGCTCTATACACTGAGGACAAGCAGGGCTATGTACAATAAGGACAAGCAGGGCTCTGTACATTGAGGACAAGCAGGGCTATGTACACTGGGGACAAGCAGAGCTCTGTACACTGAGGACAAGCAGGGCTTTGTGCACTGAAGACAACCAGGGCTCTGTGCAGTGAAGACAAACAGGGCTCTGTGCACTGAGGACTAGCAGGGCTCTGTACACTGAGGACAAGCAGGGCTCTGTAGACTGAGGACAAGCAGGGCTCTGTACACTGAGGGCAAGCAGGGCTTTGTTTAGTGAGGACAAGCAAGTCTCTGTACACTAAGGACAAACAGCTCTGTGCAGTGAGGACAAACAGGGCTCTGTACACTGAGGACAAGCAGGGCTCTATACACTGAGGACAAGCAGGGCTCTATACACTGAGGACAACCAGGGCTCTGTACGTTGAGGACAAGCAGGGCTCTATACACTGAGGACAAGCAGGGCTCTGTACATAGAGGACAAGCAGGGCTCTGTACACTGGGGACAAGCAGAGCTCTGTACACTGAGGACAAGCAGGGCTTTGTGCACTGAAGACAAGCAGGGCTCTGTGCATTGAGGACAAGCAGGGCTTTGTGCAGTGAGGACAAGCAGGGCTCTATACACTGAGGACAAGCAGGGCTCTGTACATAGAGGACAAGCAGGGCTCTGTACACTGGGGACAAGCAGAGCTCTGTACACTGAGGACAAGCAGGGCTTTGTGCACTGAAGACAAGCAGGGCTCTGTGCATTGAGGACAAGCAGGGCTTTGTGCAGTGAGGACAAGCAGGTTTCTGTACACTGAGGACAAGCAGGGCTCTGTACACTGAGGACAAGCAGGGCTCTGTGCAGTGAGGACAAGCAGGGATCTGTGCACTGAGGACAAGCAGGGTTCTGTACACTGAGGACAAACAGGGCTCTGTACACTGAGGAAAAGCAGGGCTCTGTGTAGTGAGGACAAGCAAGGCTCTGTACACTAAGGACAAACAGAGCTCTGTGCAGTGAGGACAACAGGGCTCTGTACACTGAGGACAAGCAGGGCTCTGTACACTGAGGACAAGCAGGGCTCTATACACTGAGGACAAGCAGGGCTCTGTACATTGAGGACAATCAGGGCTATGTACATTGAGGACAAGCAGGGCTCTGTACATTGAGGACAAGCAGGGCTATGTACACTGGGGACAAGCAGAGCTCTGTACACTGAGGACAAGCAGGGCTTTGTGCACTGAAGACAACCAGGGCTCTGTGCAGTGAGGACAAACAGGGCTCTGTGCACTGAGGACTAGCAGGGCTCTGTACACTGAGGACAAGCAGGGCTCTGTACACTGAGGGCAAGCAGGGCTCTGTACACTGAAGGCAAGCAGGTCTCTGTTTAGTGAGGACAAGCAAGGCTCTGTACACTAAGGACAAACAGCTCTGTGCAGTGAGGACAAACAGGGCTCTGTACACTGAGGACAAGCAGGGCTCTATACACTGAGGACAACCAGGGCTCTGTACATTGAGGACAAGCAGGGCTCTGTACACTGGGGACAAGCAGAGCTCTGTACACTGAGGACAAGCAGGGCTTTGTGCACTGAAAACAAGCAGGACTCTGTGCATTGAGGACAAGCAGGGCTTTGTGCACTGAAGACAACCATGGCTCTTTGCAGTGAGGACAAGCAGGGCTCTGTGCACTGAGGAAAAGCAGGGCTCTGTACACTGAGGACAAGTAGGGATCTGTGCAGTGAGGACAAGCAGGGCTCTGTGCACTGAGGACAAGCAGGGCTCTGTTTAGTGAGGACAAGCAAGGCTCTATACCCTAAGGACAAACAGAGCTCTTTGCAATGAGGACAAAAAGGACTCTGTACACTGAGGACAAGCAGGGCTCTGTACACTGAGGACAAGCAGGGCTC